>NW_028234199.1:0-147059 GCF_037954235.1 Aulostomus chinensis
CTGCATGAAGTGTTCATTTTGGCCTTCTCTCGCTGAGAAAACACTATTTGTGACCTGTGATACAAAAATGCCATAACTTTTGTTCAAAGTGAGTTTTCAGTCAAGTTTCAACCTGAAAGCATAGAAAGATGCATAAACTTGAAGTTAAAGCTTGATTTCAGTGAGTTTTCATCAAAATACAGGAGTTCTGCATGAAGTGTTCATTTTGGCCATCTCTCGCTGAGAAAACACTATTTGTGACCTGTGATACAAAAATGCCATAACTTTTGTTCAAAGTGAGTTTTCAGTCAAATTTCATCCTGAAAGCATAGAAAGATGCATAAACTTGAAGTTACAGCTTGATTTCAGTGAGTTTTCATCAAAATACAGGAGTTCTGCATGAAGTGTTCATTTTGGCCTTCTCTCGCTAAGAAAACGCTATTTGTGACCTGCGACACAAAACAGCCATAACTTTTGTTCAAAGTGAGTTTTCAGTCAAGTTTCAACCTGAAAGCATAGAAAGATGCATAAACTTGAAGTTACAGCTTGATTTCAGTGAGTTTTCATCAAAATACAGGAGTTCTGCATGAAGTGTTCATTTTGGCCTTCTCTCGCTGAGAAAACACTATTTGTGACCTGTGATACAAAAATGCCATAACTTTTGTTCAAAGTGAGTTTTCAGTCAAGTTTCAACCTGAAAGCATAGAAAGATGCATAAACTTGAAGTTACAGCTTGATTTCAGTGAGTTTTCATCAAAATACAGGAGTTCTGCATGAAGTGTTCATTTTGGCCTTCTCTCGCTGAGAAAACACTATTTGTGACCTGTGATACAAAAATGCCATAACTTTTGTTCAAAGTGAGTTTTCAGTCAAGTTTCATCCTGAAAGCATAGAAAGATGCATAAACTTGAAGTTACAGCTTGATTTCACTGAGTTTTCATCAAAATACAGGAGTTCTGCATGAAGTGCTCATTTTGGCCTTCTCTCGCTGAGAAAACGCTATTTGTGACCTGCGACACAAAAATGCCATAACTTTTGTTCAAAGTGAGTTTTCAGTCAAGTTTCAACCTGAAAGCATAGAAAGATGCATCAACTTGAAGTTACAGCTTGATTTCAGTGAGTTTTCATCAAAATACAGGAGTTCTGCATGAAGTGTTCATTTTGGCCTTCTCTCGCTGAGAAAACCCTATTTGTGACCTGTGATACAAAAATGCCATAACTTTTTTTCAAAGTGAGTTTTCAGTCAAGTTTCAACCTGAAAGCATAGAAAGATGCATAAACTTGAAGTTACAGCTTGATTTCACTGAGTTTTCATCAAAATACAGGAGTTCTGCATGAAGTGTTCATTTTGGCCTTCTCTCACTGAGAAAACGCTATTTGTGACCTGCGACACAAAAATGCCATAACTTTTGTTCAAAGTGAGTTTTCAGTCAAGTTTCAACCTGAAAGCATAGAAAGATGCATAAACTTGAAGTTACAGCTTGATTTCAGTGAGTTTTCATCAAAATACAGGAGTTCTGCATGAAGTGTTCATTTTGGCCTTCTCTCGCTGAGAAAACACTATTTGTGACCTGTGATACAAAAATGCCATAACTTTTGTTCAAAGTGAGTTTTCAGTCAAGTTTCATCCTGAAAGCATAGAAAGATGCATAAACTTGAAGTTACAGCTTGATTTCACTGAGTTTTCATCAAAATACAGGAGTTCTGCATGAAGTGCTCATTTTGGCCTTCTCTCGCTGAGAAAACGCTATTTGTGACCTGCTACACAAAACAGCCATAACTTTTGTTCAAAGTGAGTTTTCAGTCAAATTTCAACCTGAAAGCATAGAAAGATGCATAAACTTGAAGTTACAGCTTGATTTCAGTGAGTTTTCATCAAAATACAGGAGTTCTGCATTAAGTGTTCATTTTGGCCTTCTCTCGCTGAGAAAACGCTATTTGTGACCTGCGACACAAAACAGCCATAACTTTTGTTCAAAGTGAGTTTTCAGTCAAGTTTCAACCTGAAAGCATAGAAAGATGCATAAACTTGAAGTTACAGCTTGATTTCAGTGAGTTTTCATCAAAATACAGGAGTTCTGCATGAAGTGTTCATTTTGGCCTTCTCTCGCTGAGAAAACACTATTTGTGACCTGTGATACAAAAATGCCATAACTTTTGTTCAAAGTGAGTTTTCAGTCAAGTTTCATCCTGAAAGCATAGAAAGATGCATAAACTTGAAGTTACAGCTTGATTTCACTGAGTTTTCATCAAAATACAGGAGTTCTGCATGAAGTGTTCATTTTGGCCTTCTCTCGCTGAGAAAACGCTATTTGTGACCTGCGACACAAAACAGCCATAACTTTTGTTCAAAGTGAGTTTTCAGTCAAGTTTCAACCTGAAAGCATAGAAAGATGCATAAACTTGAAGTTACAGCTTGATTTCAGTGAGTTTTCATCAAAATACAGGAGTTCTGCATGAAGTGTTCATTTTGGCCTTCTCTCGCTGAGAAAACACTATTTGTGACCTGTGATACAAAAATGCCATAACTTTTGTTCAAAGTGAGTTTTCAGTCAAATTTCAACCTGAAAGCATAGAAAGATGCATAAACTTGAAGTTAAAGCTTGATTTCAGTGAGTTTTCATCAAAATACAGGAGTTCTGCATGAAGTGTTCATTTTGGCCATCTCTCGCTGAGAAAACACTATTTGTGACCTGTGATACAAAAATGCCATAACTTTTGTTCAAAGTGAGTTTTCAGTCAAATTTCATCCTGAAAGCATAGAAAGATGCATAAACTTGAAGTTACAGCTTGATTTCAGTGAGTTTTCATCAAAATACAGGAGTTCTGCATGAAGTGTTCATTTTGGCCTTCTCTCGCTAAGAAAACGCTATTTGTGACCTGCGACACAAAACAGCCATAACTTTTGTTCAAAGTGAGTTTTCAGTCAAGTTTCAACCTGAAAGCATAGAAAGATGCATAAACTTGAAGTTACAGCTTGATTTCAGTGAGTTTTCATCAAAATACAGGAGTTCTGCATGAAGTGTTCATTTTGGCCTTCTCTCGCTGAGAAAACACTATTTGTGACCTGTGATACAAAAATGCCATAACTTTTGTTCAAAGTGAGTTTTCAGTCAAGTTTCAACCTGAAAGCATAGAAAGATGCATAAACTTGAAGTTACAGCTTGATTTCAGTGAGTTTTCATCAAAATACAGGAGTTCTGCATGAAGTGTTCATTTTGGCCTTCTCTCGCTGAGAAAACACTATTTGTGACCTGTGATACAAAAATGCCATAACTTTTGTTCAAAGTGAGTTTTCAGTCAAGTTTCATCCTGAAAGCATAGAAAGATGCATAAACTTGAAGTTACAGCTTGATTTCACTGAGTTTTCATCAAAATACAGGAGTTCTGCATGAAGTGCTCATTTTGGCCTTCTCTCGCTGAGAAAACGCTATTTGTGACCTGCGACACAAAAATGCCATAACTTTTGTTCAAAGTGAGTTTTCAGTCAAGTTTCAACCTGAAAGCATAGAAAGATGCATCAACTTGAAGTTACAGCTTGATTTCAGTGAGTTTTCATCAAAATACAGGAGTTCTGCATGAAGTGTTCATTTTGGCCTTCTCTCGCTGAGAAAACCCTATTTGTGACCTGTGATACAAAAATGCCATAACTTTTTTTCAAAGTGAGTTTTCAGTCAAGTTTCAACCTGAAAGCATAGAAAGATGCATAAACTTGAAGTAACAGCTTGATTTCAGTGAGTTTTCATCAAAATACAGGAGTTCTGCATGAAGTGTTCATTTTGGCCTTCTCTCACTGAGAAAACGCTATTTGTGACCTGCGACACAAAAATGCCATAACTTTTGTTCAAAGTGAGTTTTCAGTCAAGTTTCAACCTGAAAGCATAGAAAGATGCATAAACTTGAAGTTACAGCTTGATTTCAGTGAGTTTTCATCAAAATACAGGAGTTCTGCATGAAGTGTTCATTTTGGCCTTCTCTCGCTGAGAAAACACTATTTGTGACCTGTGATACAAAAATGCCATAACTTTTGTTCAAAGTGAGTTTTCAGTCAAGTTTCATCCTGAAAGCATAGAAAGATGCATAAACTTGAAGTTACAGCTTGATTTCACTGAGTTTTCATCAAAATACAGGAGTTCTGCATGAAGTGCTCATTTTGGCCTTCTCTCGCTGAGAAAACGCTATTTGTGACCTGCTACACAAAACAGCCATAACTTTTGTTCAAAGTGAGTTTTCAGTCAAATTTCAACCTGAAAGCATAGAAAGATGCATAAACTTGAAGTTACAGCTTGATTTCAGTGAGTTTTCATCAAAATACAGGAGTTCTGCATGAAGTGTTCATTTTGGCCTTCTCTCGCTGAGAAAACGCTATTTGTGACCTGCGACACAAAACAGCCATAACTTTTGTTCAAAGTGAGTTTTCAGTCAAGTTTCAACCTGAAAGCATAGAAAGATGCATAAACTTGAAGTTACAGCTTGATTTCAGTGAGTTTTCATCAAAATACAGGAGTTCTGCATGAAGTGTTCATTTTGGCCTTCTCTCGCTGAGAAAACACTATTTGTGACCTGTGATACAAAAATGCCATAACTTTTGTTCAAAGTGAGTTTTCAGTCAAGTTTCATCCTGAAAGCATAGAAAGATGCATAAACTTGAAGTTACAGCTTGATTTCACTGAGTTTTCATCAAAATACAGGAGTTCTGCATGAAGTGCTCATTTTGGCCTTCTCTCGCTGAGAAAACGCTATTTGTGACCTGCGACACAAAAATGCCATAACTTTTGTTCAAAGTGAGTTTTCAGTCAAGTTTCAACCTGAAAGCATAGAAAGATGCATAAACTTGAAGTTACAGCTTGATTTCAGTGAGTTTTCATCAAAATACAGGAGTTCTGCATGAAGTGTTCATTTTGGCCTTCTCTCGCTGAGAAAACCCTATTTGTGACCTGTGAAACAAAAATGCCATAACTTTTGTTCAAAGTGAGTTTTCAGTCTTGTTTCAACCTGAAAGCATAGAAAGATGCATAAACTTGAAGTTACAGCTTGATTTCAGTGAGTTTTCATCAAAATACAGGAGTTCTGCATGAAGTGTTCATTTTGGCCTTCTCTCGCTGAGAAAACACTATTTGTGACCTGCGATACAAAAAAGCCATAACTTTTCTTCAAAGTGAGTTTTCAGTCAAATTTCATCCTGAAAGCATAGAAAGATGCATAAACTTGAAGTTACAGCTTGATTTCAGTGAGTTTTCATCAAAATACAGGAGTTCTGCATGAAGTGTTCATTTTGGCCATCTCTCGCTGAGAAAACACTATTTGTGACCTGTGATACAAAAATGCCATAACTTTTGTTCAAAGTGAGTTTTCAGTCAAATTTCATCCTGAAAGCATAGAAAGATGCATAAACTTGAAGTTACAGCTTGATTTCAGTGAGTTTTCATCAAAATACAGGAGTTCTGCATGAAGTGTTCATTTTGGCCTTCTCTCGCTAAGAAAACGCTATTTGTGACCTGCGACACAAAACAGCCATAACTTTTGTTCAAAGTGAGTTTTCAGTCAAGTTTCAACCTGAAAGCATAGAAAGATGCATAAACTTGAAGTTACAGCTTGATTTCAGTGAGTTTTCATCAAAATACAGGAGTTCTGCATGAAGTGTTCATTTTGGCCTTCTCTCGCTGAGAAAACACTATTTGTGACCTGTGATACAAAAATGCCATAACTTTTGTTCAAAGTGAGTTTTCAGTCAAGTTTCAACCTGAAAGCATAGAAAGATGCATAAACTTGAAGTTACAGCTTGATTTCAGTGAGTTTTCATCAAAATACAGGAGTTCTGCATGAAGTGTTCATTTTGGCCTTCTCTCGCTGAGAAAACACTATTTGTGACCTGTGATACAAAAATGCCATAACTTTTGTTCAAAGTGAGTTTTCAGTCAAGTTTCATCCTGAAAGCATAGAAAGATGCATAAACTTGAAGTTACAGCTTGATTTCACTGAGTTTTCATCAAAATACAGGAGTTCTGCATGAAGTGCTCATTTTGGCCTTCTCTCGCTGAGAAAACACTATTTGTGACCTGCGACACAAAAATGCCATAACTTTTGTTCAAAGTGAGTTTTCAGTCAAGTTTCAACCTGAAAGCATAGAAAGATGCATCAACTTGAAGTTACAGCTTGATTTCAGTGAGTTTTCATCAAAATACAGGAGTTCTGCATGAAGTGTTCATTTTGGCCTTCTCTCGCTGAGAAAACCCTATTTGTGACCTGTGATACAAAAATGCCATAACTTTTTTTCAAAGTGAGTTTTCAGTCAAGTTTCAACCTGAAAGCATAGAAAGATGCATAAACTTGAAGTAACAGCTTGATTTCAGTGAGTTTTCATCAAAATACAGGAGTTCTGCATGAAGTGTTCATTTTGGCCTTCTCTCACTGAGAAAACGCTATTTGTGACCTGCGACACAAAAATGCCATAACTTTTGTTCAAAGTGAGTTTTCAGTCAAGTTTCAACCTGAAAGCATAGAAAGATGCATAAACTTGAAGTTACAGCTTGATTTCAGTGAGTTTTCATCAAAATACAGGAGTTCTGCATGAAGTGTTCATTTTGGCCTTCTCTCGCTGAGAAAACACTATTTGTGACCTGTGATACAAAAATGCCATAACTTTTGTTCAAAGTGAGTTTTCAGTCAAGTTTCATCCTGAAAGCATAGAAAGATGCATAAACTTGAAGTTACAGCTTGATTTCACTGAGTTTTCATCAAAATACAGGAGTTCTGCATGAAGTGCTCATTTTGGCCTTCTCTCGCTGAGAAAACGCTATTTGTGACCTGCTACACAAAACAGCCATAACTTTTGTTCAAAGTGAGTTTTCAGTCAAATTTCAACCTGAAAGCATAGAAAGATGCATAAACTTGAAGTTACAGCTTGATTTCAGTGAGTTTTCATCAAAATACAGGAGTTCTGCATGAAGTGTTCATTTTGGCCTTCTCTCGCTGAGAAAACGCTATTTGTGACCTGCGACACAAAACAGCCATAACTTTTGTTCAAAGTGAGTTTTCAGTCAAGTTTCAACCTGAAAGCATAGAAAGATGCATAAACTTGAAGTTACAGCTTGATTTCAGTGAGTTTTCATCAAAATACAGGAGTTCTGCATGAAGTGTTCATTTTGGCCTTCTCTCGCTGAGAAAACACTATTTGTGACCTGTGATACAAAAATGCCATAACTTTTGTTCAAAGTGAGTTTTCAGTCAAGTTTCATCCTGAAAGCATAGAAAGATGCATAAACTTGAAGTTACAGCTTGATTTCACTGAGTTTTCATCAAAATACAGGAGTTCTGCATGAAGTGCTCATTTTGGCCTTCTCTCGCTGAGAAAACGCTATTTGTGACCTGCGACACAAAAATGCCATAACTTTTGTTCAAAGTGAGTTTTCAGTCAAGTTTCAACCTGAAAGCATAGAAAGATGCATAAACTTGAAGTTACAGCTTGATTTCAGTGAGTTTTCATCAAAATACAGGAGTTCTGCATGAAGTGTTCATTTTGGCCTTCTCTCGCTGAGAAAACCCTATTTGTGACCTGTGAAACAAAAATGCCATAACTTTTGTTCAAAGTGAGTTTTCAGTCTTGTTTCAACCTGAAAGCATAGAAAGATGCATAAACTTGAAGTTACAGCTTGATTTCAGTGAGTTTTCATCAAAATACAGGAGTTCTGCATGAAGTGTTCATTTTGGCCTTCTCTCGCTGAGAAAACACTATTTGTGACCTGCGATACAAAAAAGCCATAACTTTTCTTCAAAGTGAGTTTTCAGTCAAATTTCATCCTGAAAGCATAGAAAGATGCATAAACTTGAAGTTACAGCTTGATTTCAGTGAGTTTTCATCAAAATACAGGAGTTCTGCATGAAGTGTTCATTTTGGCCTTCTCTCGCTGAGAAAACGCTATTTGTGACCTGCGACACAAAACAGCCATAACTTTTGTTCAAAGTGAGTTTTCAGTCAAGTTTCAACCTGAAAGCATAGAAAGATGCATAAACTTGAAGTTACAGCTTGATTTCAGTGAGTTTTCATCAAAATACAGGAGTTCTACATGAAGTGTTCATTTTGGCCTTCTCTCGCTGAGAAAACCCTATTTGTGACCTGTGATACAAAAATGCCATAACTTTTGTTCAAAGTGAGTTTTCAGTCTTGTTTCAACCTGAAAGCATAGAAAGATGCATAAACTTGAAGTTACAGCTTGATTTCAGTGAGTTTTCATCAAAATACAGGAGTTCTGCATGAAGTGTTCATTTTGGCCTTCTCTCGCTGAGAAAACACTATTTGTGACCTGCGATACAAAAAAGCCATAACTTTTCTTCAAAGTGAGTTTTCAGTCAAATTTCATCCTGAAAGCATAGAAAGATGCATAAACTTGAAGTTACAGCTTGATTTCAGTGAGTTTTCATCAAAATACAGGAGTTCTGCATGAAGTGTTCATTTTGGCCTTCTCTCGCTGAGAAAACGCTATTTGTGACCTGCGACACAAAACAGCCATAACTTTTGTTCAAAGTGAGTTTTCAGTCAAGTTTCAACCTGAAAGCATAGAAAGATGCATAAACTTGAAGTTACAGCTTGATTTCAGTGAGTTTTCATCAAAATACAGGAGTTCTGAATGAAGTGTTCATTTTGGCCTTCTCTCGCTGAGAAAACACTATTTGTGACCTGCGATACAAAAAAGCCATAACTTTTCTTCAAAGTGAGTTTTCAGTCAAATTTCATCCTGAAAGCATAGAAAGATGCATAAACTTGAAGGTACAGCTTGATTTCAGTGAGTTTTCATCAAAATACAGGAGTTCTGCATGAAGTGTTCATTTTGGCCTTCTCTCGCTGAGAAAACGCTATTTGTGACCTGCGACACAAAACAGCCATAACTTTTGTTCAAAGTGAGTTTTCAGTCAAGTTTCAACCTGAAAGCATAGAAAGATGCATAAACTTGAAGTTACAGCTTGATTTCAGTGAGTTTTCATCAAAATACAGGAGTTCTGCATGAAGTGTTCATTTTGGCCTTCTCTCGCTGAGAAAACACTATTTGTGACCTGTGATACAAAAATGCCATAACTTTTGTTCAAAGTGAGTTTTCAGTCAAGTTTCAACCTGAAAGCATAGAAAGATGCAAAAACTTGAAGTTACAGCTTGATTTCAGTGAGTTTTCATCAAAATACAGGAGTTCTGCATGAAGTGTTCATTTTGGCCTTCTCTCGCTGAGAAAACACTATTTGTGACCTGTGATACAAAAATGCAATAACTTTTGTTCAAAGTGAGTTTTCAGTCAAGTTTCAACCTGAAAGCATAGAAAGATGCAAAAACCTGAAGTTACAGCTTGATTTCAGTGAGTTTTCATCAAAATACAGGAGTTCTGCATGAAGTGTTCATTTTGGCCTTCTCTCGCTGAGAAAACGCTATTTGTGACCTGTGATACAAAAATGCCATAACTTTTGTTCAAAGTGAGTTTTCAGTCAAGTTTCAACCTGAAAGCATAGAAAGATGCATAAACTTGAAGTTACAGCTTGATTTCAGTGAGTTTTCATCAAAATACAGGAGTTCTGCATGAAGTGTTCATTTTGGCCTTCTCTCGCTGAGAAAACGCTATTTGTGACCTGTGATACAAAAATGCCATAACTTTTGTTCAAAGTGAGTTTTCAGTCAAGTTTCATCCTGAAAGCATAGAAAGATGCATAAACTTGAAGTTACAGCTTGATTTCAGTGAGTTTTCATCAAAATACAGGAGTTCTGCATGAAGTGCTCATTTTGGCCTTCTCTCGCTGAGAAAACGCTATTTGTGACCTGCGACACAAAACAGCCATAACTTTTGTTCAAAGTGAGTTTTCAGTCAAATTTCAACCTGAAAGCATAGAAAGATGCATAAACTTGAAGTTACAGTTTTATTTCAGTGAGTTTTCATGAAAATACAGGAGTTCTGCATTAAGTGTTCATTTTGGCCTTCTCTCGCTGAGAAAACGCTATTTGTGACCTGCGACACAAAACAGCCATAACTTTTGTTCAAAGTGAGTTTTCAGTCAAGTTTCAACCTGAAAGCATAGAAAGATGCAAAAACTTGAAGTTACAGCTTGATTTCAGTGAATTTTCATCAAAATACAGGAGTTCTGCATGAAGTGTTCATTTTGGCCTTCTCTCGCTGAGAAAACACTATTTGTGACCTGTGATACAAAAATGCCATAACTTTTGTTCCAAGTGAGTTTTCATTCAAGTTTCAACCTGAAAGCATAGAAAGATGCATAAACTTGAAGTTACAGCTTGATTTCAGTGAGTTTTCATCAAAATACAGGAGTTCTGCATGAAGTGTTCATTTTGGCCTTCTCTCGCTGAGAAAACGCTATTTGTGACCTGTGATACAAAAATGCCATAAATTTTGTTCAAAGTGAGTTTTAAGTCAAGTTTCATCCTGAAAGCATAGAAAGATGCATAAACTTGAAGTTACAGCTTGATTTCAGTGAGTTTTCATCAAAATACAGGAGTTCTGCATGAAGTGTTCATTTTGGCCTTCTCTCGCTGAGAAAACGCTATTTGTGACCTGCGACACAAAACAGCCATAACTTTTGTTCAAAGTGAGTTTTCAGTCACGTTTCAACCTGAAAGCATAGAAAGATGCATAAACTTGAAGTTACAGCTTGATTTCAGTGAGTTTTCATCAAAATACAGGAGTTCTGCATGAAGTGTTCATTTTGGCCTTCTCTCGCTGAGAAAACACTATTTGTGACCTGTGATACAAAAATGCCATAACTTTTGTTCAAAGTGAGTTTTCAGTCAAGTTTCAACCTGAAAGCATAGAAAGATGCATAAACTTGAAGTTACAGCTTGATTTCAGTGAGTTTTCATCAAAATACAGGAGTTCTGCATGAAGTGTTCATTTTGGCCATCTCTCGCTGAGAAAACACTATTTGTGACCTGTGATACAAAAATGCCATAACTTTTGTTCAAAGTGAGTTTTCAGTCAAATTTCATCCTGAAAGCATAGAAAGATGCATAAACTTGAAGTTACAGCTTGATTTCAGTGAGTTTTCATCAAAATACAGGAGTTCTGCATGAAGTGTTCATTTTGGCCTTCTCTCGCTGAGAAAACACTATTTGTGACCTGTGATACAAAAATGCCATAACTTTTGTTCAAAGTGAGTTTTAAGTCAAGTTTCATCCTGAAAGCATAGAAAGATGCATAAACTTGATGTTACAGCTTGATTTCAGTGAGTTTTCATCAAAATACAGGAGTTCTGCATGAAGTGTTCATTTTGGCCTTCTCTCGCTGAGAAAACGCTATTTGTGACCTGCGACACAAAACAGCCATAACTTTTGTTCAAAGTGAGTTTTCAGTCAAGTTTCAACCTGAAAGCATAGAAAGATGCATAAACTTGAAGTTACAGCTTGATTTCAGTGAGTTTTCATCAAAATACAGGAGTTCTGCATGAAGTGTTCATTATGGCCTTCTCTCGCTAAGAAAACACTATTTGTGACCTGTGATACAAAAATGCCATAACTTTTGTTCAAAGTGAGTTTTCAGTCAAGTTTCAACCTGAAAGCATAGAAAGATGCATAAATTTGAAGTTAAAGCTTGATTTCAGTGAGTTTTCATCAAAATACAGGAGTTCTGCATGAAGTGTTCATTTTGGCCTTCTCTCGCTGAGAAAACACTATTTGTGACATGTGATACAAAAATGCCATAACTTTTGTTCAAAGTGAGTTTTCAGTCAAGTTTCATCCTGAAAGCATAGAAACATGCATAAACTTGAAGTTACAGCTTGATTTCAGTGAGTTTTCATCAAAATACAGGAGTTCTGCATGAAGTGTTCATTTTGGCCTTCTCTCGCTGAGAAAACGCTATTTGTGACCTGCGACACAAAACAGCCATAACTTTTGTTCAAAGTGAGTTTTCAGTCAAGTTTCAACCTGAAAGCATAGAAAGATGCATAAACTTGAAGTTACAGCTTGATTTCAGTGAGTTTTCATCAAAATACAGGAGTTCTGCATGAAGTGTTCATTTTGGCCTTCTCTCGCTGAGAAAACCCTATTTGTGACCTGTGATACAAAAATGCCATAACTTTTGTTCAAAGTGAGTTTTCAGTCAAGTTTCAACCTGAAAGCATAGAAAGATGCATAAACTTGAAGTTACAGCTTGATTTCAGTGAGTTTTCATCAAAATACAGGAGTTCTGCATGAAGTGTTCATTTTGGCCTTCTCTCGCTGAGAAAACGCTGTTTGTGACCTGCGACACAAAACAGCCATAACTTTTGTTCAAAGTGAGTTTTCAGTCAAGTTTCAACCTGAAAGCATAGAAAGATGCATAAACTTGAAGTTACAGCTTGATTTCAGTGAGTTTTCATCAAAATACAGGAGTTCTGCATGAAGTGTTCATTTTGGCCTTCTCTCGCTGAGAAAACACTATTTGTGACCTGTGATACAAAAATGCCATAACTTTTGTTCAAATTGAGTTTTCAGTCAAGTTTCATCCTGAAAGCATAGAAAGATGCAAAAACTTGAAGTTACAGCTTGATTTCACTGAGTTTTCATCAAAATACAGGAGTTCTGCATGAAGTGCTCATTTTGGCCTTCTCTCGCTGAGAAAACGCTATTTGTGAACTGCGACACAAAAATGCCATAACTTTTGTTCAAAGTGAGTTTTCAGTCAATTTCAACCTGAAAGCATAGAAAGATGCATAAACTTGAAGTTACAGCTTGATTTCAGTGAGTTTTCATCAAAATACAGGAGTTCTGCATGAAGTGTTCATTTTGGCCTTCTCTCGCTGAGAAAACCCTATTTGTGACCTGTTATACAAAAATGCAATAACTTTTGTTCAAAGTGAGTTTTCAGTCAAGTTTCAACCTGAAAGCATAGAAAGATGCATAAACTTGAAGTTACAGCTTGATTTCAGTGAGTTTTCATCAAAATACAGGAGTTCTGCATGAAGTGTTCATTTTGGCCTTCTCTCACTGAGAAAACGCTATTTGTGACCTGCGACACAAAAATGCCATAACTTTTGTTCAAAGTGAGTTTGCAGTCAAGTTTCAACCTTAAAGCATAGAAAGATGCATAAACTTGAAGTTACAGCTTGATTTCAGTGAGTTTTCATCAAAATACAGGAGTTCTGCATGAAGTGTTCATTTTGGCCTTCTCTCGCTGAGAAAACGCTATTTGTGACCTGTGATACAAAAATGCCATAACTTTTGTTCAAAGTGAGTTTTCAGTCAAGTTTCAACCTGAAAGCATAGAAAGATGCATAAACTTGAAGTTACAGCTTGATTTCAGTGAGTTTTCATCAAAATACAGCAGTTCTGCATGAAGTGTTCATTTTGGCCTTCTCTCGCTGAGAAAACACTATTTGTGACCTGTGATACAAAAATGCCATAACTTTTGTTCAAAGTGAGTTTTAAGTCAAGTTTCATCCTGAAAGCATAGAAAGATGCATAAACTTGAAGTTACAGCTTGATTTCAGTGAGTTTTCATCAAAATACAGGAGTTCTGCATGAAGTGTTCATTTTGGCCTTCTCTCGCTGAGAAAACACTATTTGTGACCTGTGATACAAATATGCCATAACTTTTGTTCAAAGTGAGTTTTCAGTCAAGTTTCAACCTGAAAGCATAGAAAGATGCATAAACTTGAAGTTACAGCTTGATTTCAGTGAGTTTTCATCAAAATACAGGAGTTCTGCATGAAGTGTTCATTTTGGCCTTCTCTCGCTGAGAAAACACTATTTGTGACCTGTGATACAAAAATGCCATAACTTTTGTTCAAAGTGAGTTTTAAGTCAAGTTTCATCCTGAAAGCATAGAAAGATGCATAAACTTGAAGTTACAGCTTGATTTCAGTGAGTTTTCATCAAAATACAGGAGTTCTGCATGAAGTGTTCATTTTGGCCTTCTCTCGCTGAGAAAACGCTATTTGTGACCTGCGACACAAAACAGCCATAACTTTTGTTCAAAGTGAGTTTTCAGTCAAGTTTCAACCTGAAAGCATAGAAAGATGCATAAACTTGAAGTTACAGCTTGATTTCAGTGAGTTTTCATCAAAATACAGGAGTTCTGCATGAAGTGTTCATTTTGGCCTTCTCTCGCTAAGAAAACACTATTTGTGACCTGTGATACAAAAATGCCATAACTTTTGTTCAAAGTGAGTTTTCAGTCAAGTTTCAACCTGAAAGCATAGAAAGATGCATAAACTTGAAGTTAAAGCTTGATTTCAGTGAGTTTTCATCAAAATACAGGAGTTCTGCATGAAGTGTTCATTTTGGCCTTCTCTCGCTGAGAAAACACTATTTGTGACCTGTGATACAAAAATGCCATAACTTTTGTTCAAAGTGAGTTTTCAGTCAAGTTTCATCCTGAAAGCATAGAAAGATGCAAAAACTTGAAGTTACAGCTTGATTTCAGTGAGTTTTCATCAAAATACAGGAGTTCTGCATGAAGTGTTCATTTTGGCCTTCTCTCGCTGAGAAAACGCTATTTGTGACCTGCGACACAAAACAGCCATAACTTTTGTTCAAAGTGAGTTTTCAGTCAAGTTTCAACCTGAAAGCATAGAAAGATGCATAAACTTGAAGTTACAGCTTGATTTCAGTGAGTTTTCATCAAAATACAGGAGTTCTGCATGAAGTGTTCATTTTGGCCTTCTCTCGCTGAGAAAACCCTATTTGTGACCTGTGATACAAAAATGCCATAACTTTTGTTCAAAGTGAGTTTTCAGTCAAGTTTCAACCTGAAAGCATAGAAAGATGCATAAACTTGAAGTTACAGCTTGATTTCAGTGAGTTTTCATCAAAATACAGGAGTTCTGCATGAAGTGTTCATTTTGGCCTTCTCTCGCTGAGAAAACGCTATTTGTGACCTGCGACACAAAACAGCCATAACTTTTGTTCAAAGTGAGTTTTCAGTCAAGTTTCAACCTGAAAGCATAGAAAGATGCATAAACTTGAAGTTACAGCTTGATTTCAGTGAGTTTTCATCAAAATACAGGAGTTCTGCATGAAGTGTTCATTTTGGCCTTCTCTCGCTGAGAAAACACTATTTGTGACCTGTGATACAAAAATGCCATAACTTTTGTTCAAAGTGAGTTTTCAGTCAAGTTTCATCCTGAAAGCATAGAAAGATGCAAAAACTTGAAGTTACAGCTTGATTTCACTGAGTTTTCATCAAAATACAGGAGTTCTGCATGAAGTGCTCATTTTGGCCTTCTCTCGCTGAGAAAACGCTATTTGTGAACTGCGACACAAAAATGCCATAACTTTTGTTCAAAGTGAGTTTGCAGTCAAGTTTCAACCTGAAAGCATAGAAAGATGCATAAACTTGAAGTTACAGCTTTATTTCAGTGAGTTTTCATCAAAATACAGGAGTTCTGCATGAAGTGTTCATTTTGGCCTACTCTCGCTGAGAAAACACTATTTGTGACCTGTGATACAAAAATGCCATAACTTTTGTTCAAAGTGAGTTTTCAGTCAAGTTTCAACCTGAAAGCATAGAAAGATCCATAAACTTGAAGTTACAGCTTGATTTCAGTGAGTTTTCATCAAAATACAGGAGTTCTGCATGAAGTGTTCATTTTGGCCTTCTCTCGCTGAGAAAACGCTATTTGTGACCTGCGACACAAAACAGCCATAACTTTTGTTCAAAGTGAGTTTTCAGTCAAGTTTCAACCTGAAAGCATAGAAAGATGCATAAACTTGAAGTTACAGCTTGATTTCAGTGAGTTTTCATCAAAATACAGGAGTTCTGCATGAAGTGTTCATTTTGGCCTTCTCTCGCTGAGAAAACCCTATTTGTGACCTGTGATACAAAAATGCCATAACTTTTGTTCAAAGTGAGTTTTCAGTCAAGTTTCAACTTGAAAGCATAGAAAGATGCATAAACTTGAAGTTACAGCTTGATTTCAGTGAGTTTTCATCAAAATACAGGAGTTCTGCATGAAGTGTTCATTTTGGCCTTCTCTCGCTGAGAAAACGCTATTTGTGACCTGCGACACAAAACAGCCATAACTTTTGTTCAACGTGAGTTTTCAGTCAAGTTTCAACCTGAAAGCATAGAAAGATGCATAAACTTGAAGTTACAGCTTGATTTCAGTGAGTTTTCATCAAAATACAGGAGTTCTGCATGAAGTGTTCATTTTGGCCTTCTCTCGCTGAGAAAACACTATTTGTGACCTGTGATACAAAAATGCCATAACTTTTGTTCAAAGTGAGTTTTCAGTCAAGTTTCAACCTGAAAGCATAGAAAGATGCATAAACTTGAAGTTACAGCTTGATTTCAGTGAGTTTTCATCAAAATACAGGAGTTCTGCATGAAGTGCTCATTTTGGCCATCTCTCGCTGAGAAAACACTATTTGTGACCTGTGATACAAAAATGCCATAACTTTTGTTCAAAGTGAGTTTTCAGTCAAATTTCATCCTGAAAGCATAGAAAGATGCATAAACTTGAAGTTACAGCTTGATTTCAGTGAGTTTTCATCAAAATACAGGAGTTCTGCATGAAGTGTTCATTTTGGCCTTCTCTCGCTGAGAAAACGCTATTTGTGACCTGTGATACAAAAATGCCATAACTTTTGTTCAAAGTGAGTTTTCAGTCAAGTTTCAACCTGAAAGCATAGAAAGATGCATAAACTTGAAGTTACAGCTTGATTTCAGTGAGTTTTCATCAAAATACAGGAGTTCTGCATGAAGTGTTCATTTTGGCCTTCTCTCGCTGAGAAAACGCTATTTGTGACCTGTGATACAAAAATGCCATAACTTTTGTTCAAAGTGAGTTTTCAGTCAAGTTTCATCCTGAAAGCATAGAAAGATGCATAAACTTGAAGTTACAGCTTGATTTCAGTGAGTTTTCATCAAAATACAGGAGTTCTGCATGAAGTGCTCATTTTGGCCTTCTCTCGCTGAGAAAACGCTATTTGTGACCTGCGACACAAAACAGCCATAACTTTTGTTCAAAGTGAGTTTTCAGTCAAGTTTCAACCTGAAAGCATAGAAAGATGCATAAACTTGAAGTTACAGCTTGATTTCAGTGAGTTTTCATCAAAATACAGGAGTTCTGCATGAAGTGTTCATTTTGGCCTTCTCTCGCTGAGAAAACACTATTTGTGACCTGTGATACAAAAATGCCATAACTTTTGTTCAAAGTGAGTTTTCAGTCAAGTTTCAACCTGAAAGCATAGAAAGATGCATAAACTTGAAGTTACAGCTTGATTTCAGTGAGTTTTCATCAAAATACAGGAGTTCTGCATGAAGTGCTCATTTTGGCCATCTCTCGCTGAGAAAACACTATTTGTGACCTGTGATACAAAAATGCCATAACTTTTGTTCAAAGTGAGTTTTCAGTCAAATTTCATCCTGAAAGCATAGAAAGATGCATAAACTTGAAGTTACAGCTTGATTTCAGTGAGTTTTCATCAAAATACAGGAGTTCTGCATGAAGTGTTCATTTTGGCCTTCTCTCGCTAAGAAAACGCTATTTGTGACCTGCGACACAAAACAGCCATAACTTTTGTTCAAAGTGAGTTTTCAGTCAAGTTTCAACCTGAAAGCATAGAAAGATGCATAAACTTGAAGTTACAGCTTGATTTCAGTGAGTTTTCATCAAAATACAGGAGTTCTGCATGAAGTGTTCATTTTGGCCTTCTCTCGCTCAGAAAACACTATTTGTGACCTGTGATACAAAAATGCCATAACTTTTGTTCAAAGTGAGTTTTCAGTCAAGTTTCAACCTGAAAGCATAGAAAGATGCATAAACTTGAAGTTACAGCTTGATTTGAGTGAGTTTTCATCAAAATACAGGAGTTCTGCATGAAGTGTTCATTTTGGCCTTCTCTCGCTGAGAAAACACCATTTGTGACCTGTGATACAAAAATGCCATAACTTTTGTTCAAAGTGAGTTTTCAGTCAAGTTTCAACCTGAAAGCATAGAAAGATGCATAAACTTGAAGTTACAGCTTGATTTCAGTGAGTTTTCATCAAAATACAGGAGTTCTGCATGAAGTGTTCATTTTGGCCTTCTCTCGCTGAGAAAACACTATTTGTGACCTGTGATACAAAAATGCCATAACTTTTGTTCCAAGTGAGTTTTCAGTCAAGTTTCAACCTGAAAGCATAGAAAGATGCATAAACTTGAAGTTACAGGTTGATTTCAGTGAGTTTTCATCAAAATACAGGAGTTCTGCATGAAGTGTTCATTTTGGCCTTCTCTAGCTGAGAAAACACTATTTGTGACCTGTGATACAAAAATGCCATAAATTTTGTTCAAAGTGAGTTTTAAGTCAAGTTTCATCCTGAAAGCATAGAAAGATGCATAAACTTGAAGTTACAGCTTGATTTCAGTGAGTTTTCATCAAAATACAGGAGTTCTGCATGAAGTGTTCATTTTGGCCTTCTCTCGCTGAGAAAACGCTATTTGTGACCTGCGACACAAAACAGCCATAACTTTTGTTCAAAGTGAGTTTTCAGTCAAGTTTCAACCTGAAAGCATAGAAAGATGCATAAACTTGAAGTTACAGCTTGATTTCAGTGAGTTTTCATCAAAATACAGGAGTTCTGCATGAAGTGTTCATTTTGGCCTTCTCTCGCTCAGAAAACACTATTTGTGACCTGTGATACAAAAATGCCATAACTTTTGTTCAAAGTGAGTTTTCAGTCAAGTTTCAACCTGAAAGCATAGAAAGATGCATAAACTTGAAGTTACAGCTTGATTTGAGTGAGTTTTCATCAAAATACAGGAGTTCTGCATGAAGTGTTCATTTTGGCCTTCTCTCGCTGAGAAAACACCATTTGTGACCTGTGATACAAAAATGCCATAACTTTTGTTCAAAGTGAGTTTTCAGTCAAGTTTCAACCTGAAAGCATAGAAAGATGCATAAACTTGAAGTTACAGCTTGATTTCAGTGAGTTTTCATCAAAATACAGGAGTTCTGCATGAAGTGTTCATTTTGGCCTTCTCTCGCTCAGAAAACACTATTTGTGACCTGTGATACAAAAATGCCATAACTTTTGTTCAAAGTGAGTTTTCAGTCAAGTTTCAACCTGAAAGCATAGAAAGATGCATAAACTTGAAGTTACAGCTTGATTTGAGTGAGTTTTCATCAAAATACAGGAGTTCTGCATGAAGTGTTCATTTTGGCCTTCTCTCGCTGAGAAAACACCATTTGTGACCTGTGATACAAAAATGCCATAACTTTTGTTCAAAGTGAGTTTTCAGTCAAGTTTCAACCTGAAAGCATAGAAAGATGCATAAACTTGAAGTTACAGCTTGATTTCAGTGAGTTTTCATCAAAATACAGGAGTTCTGCATGAAGTGTTCATTTTGGCCTTCTCTCGCTGAGAAAACACTATTTGTGACCTGTGATACAAAAATGCCATAACTTTTGTTCCAAGTGAGTTTTCAGTCAAGTTTCAACCTGAAAGCATAGAAAGATGCATAAACTTGAAGTTACAGGTTGATTTCAGTGAGTTTTCATCAAAATACAGGAGTTCTGCATGAAGTGTTCATTTTGGCCTTCTCTAGCTGAGAAAACACTATTTGTGACCTGTGATACAAAAATGCCATAAATTTTGTTCAAAGTGAGTTTTAAGTCAAGTTTCATCCTGAAAGCATAGAAAGATGCATAAACTTGAAGTTACAGCTTGATTTCAGTGAGTTTTCATCAAAATACAGGAGTTCTGCATGAAGTGTTCATTTTGGCCTTCTCTCGCTGAGAAAACGCTATTTGTGACCTGCGACACAAAACAGCCATAACTTTTGTTCAAAGTGAGTTTTCAGTCAAGTTTCAACCTGAAAGCATAGAAAGATGCATAAACTTGAAGTTACAGCTTGATTTCAGTGAGTTTTCATCAAAATACAGGAGTTCTGCATGAAGTGTTCATTTTGGCCTTCTCTCGCTGAGAAAACACTATTTGTGACCTGTGATACAAAAATGCCATAACTTTTGTTCAAAGTGAGTTTTCAGTCAAGTTTCAACCTGAAAGCATAGAAAGATGCATAAACTTGAAGTTAAAGCTTGATTTCAGTGAGTTTTCATCAAAATACAGGAGTTCTGCATGAAGTGTTCATTTTGGCCATCTCTCGCTGAGAAAACACTATTTGTGACCTGTGATACAAAAATGCCATAACTTTTGTTCAAAGTGAGTTTTCAGTCAAATTTCATCCTGAAAGCATAGAAAGATGCATAAACTTGAAGTTACAGCTTGATTTCAGTGAGTTTTCATCAAAATACAGGAGTTCTGCATGAAGTGTTCATTTTGGCCTTCTCTCGCTAAGAAAACGCTATTTGTGACCTGCGACACAAAACAGCCATAACTTTTGTTCAAAGTGAGTTTTCAGTCAAGTTTCAACCTGAAAGCATAGAAAGATGCATAAACTTGAAGTTACAGCTTGATTTCAGTGAGTTTTCATCAAAATACAGGAGTTCTGCATGAAGTGTTCATTTTGGCCTTCTCTCGCTGAGAAAACACTATTTGTGACCTGTGATACAAAAATGCCATAACTTTTGTTCAAAGTGAGTTTTCAGTCAAGTTTCAACCTGAAAGCATAGAAAGATGCATAAACTTGAAGTTACAGCTTGATTTCAGTGAGTTTTCATCAAAATACAGGAGTTCTGCATGAAGTGTTCATTTTGGCCTTCTCTCGCTGAGAAAACACTATTTGTGACCTGTGATACAAAAATGCCATAACTTTTGTTCAAAGTGAGTTTTCAGTCAAGTTTCATCCTGAAAGCATAGAAAGATGCATAAACTTGAAGTTACAGCTTGATTTCACTGAGTTTTCATCAAAATACAGGAGTTCTGCATGAAGTGCTCATTTTGGCCTTCTCTCGCTGAGAAAACGCTATTTGTGACCTGCGACACAAAAATGCCATAACTTTTGTTCAAAGTGAGTTTTCAGTCAAGTTTCAACCTGAAAGCATAGAAAGATGCATCAACTTGAAGTTACAGCTTGATTTCAGTGAGTTTTCATCAAAATACAGGAGTTCTGCATGAAGTGTTCATTTTGGCCTTCTCTCGCTGAGAAAACCCTATTTGTGACCTGTGATACAAAAATGCCATAACTTTTTTTCAAAGTGAGTTTTCAGTCAAGTTTCAACCTGAAAGCATAGAAAGATGCATAAACTTGAAGTTACAGCTTGATTTCACTGAGTTTTCATCAAAATACAGGAGTTCTGCATGAAGTGTTCATTTTGGCCTTCTCTCACTGAGAAAACGCTATTTGTGACCTGCGACACAAAAATGCCATAACTTTTGTTCAAAGTGAGTTTTCAGTCAAGTTTCAACCTGAAAGCATAGAAAGATGCATAAACTTGAAGTTACAGCTTGATTTCAGTGAGTTTTCATCAAAATACAGGAGTTCTGCATGAAGTGTTCATTTTGGCCTTCTCTCGCTGAGAAAACACTATTTGTGACCTGTGATACAAAAATTCCATAACTTTTGTTCAAAGTGAGTTTTCAGTCAAGTTTCATCCTGAAAGCATAGAAAGATGCATAAACTTGAAGTTACAGCTTGATTTCACTGAGTTTTCATCAAAATACAGGAGTTCTGCATGAAGTGCTCATTTTGGCCTTCTCTCGCTGAGAAAACGCTATTTGTGACCTGCTACACAAAACAGCCATAACTTTTGTTCAAAGTGAGTTTTCAGTCAAATTTCAACCTGAAAGCATAGAAAGATGCATAAACTTGAAGTTACAGCTTGATTTCAGTGAGTTTTCATCAAAATACAGGAGTTCTGCATGAAGTGTTCATTTTGGCCTTCTCTCGCTGAGAAAACGCTATTTGTGACCTGCGACACAAAACAGCCATAACTTTTGTTCAAAGTGAGTTTTCAGTCAAGTTTCAACCTGAAAGCATAGAAAGATGCATAAACTTGAAGTTACAGCTTGATTTCAGTGAGTTTTCATCAAAATACAGGAGTTCTGCATGAAGTGTTCATTATGGCCTTCTCTCGCTGAGAAAACACTATTTGTGACCTGTGATACAAAAATGCCATAACTTTTGTTCAAAGTGAGTTTTCAGTCAAGTTTCAACCTGAAAGCATAGAAAGATGCATAAATTTGAAGTTAAAGCTTGATTTCAGTGAGTTTTCATCAAAATACAGGAGTTCTGCATGAAGTGTTCATTTTGGCCTTCTCTCGCTGAGAAAACACTATTTGTGACCTGTGATACAAAAATGCCATAACTTTTGTTCAAAGTGAGTTTTCAGTCAAGTTTCATCCTGAAAGCATAGAAACATGCATAAACTTGAAGTTACAGCTTGATTTCAGTGAGTTTTCATCAAAATACAGGAGTTCTGCATGAAGTGTTCATTTTGGCCTTCTCTCGCTGAGAAAACGCTATTTGTGACCTGCGACACAAAACAGCCATAACTTTTGTTCAAAGTGAGTTTTCAGTCAAGTTTCAACCTGAAAGCATAGAAAGATGCATAAACTTGAAGTTACAGCTTGATTTCAGTGAGTTTTCATCAAAATACAGGAGTTCTGCATGAAGTGTTCATTTTGGCCTTCTCTCGCTGAGAAAACCCTATTTGTGACCTGTGATACAAAAATGCCATAACTTTTGTTCAAAGTGAGTTTTCAGTCAAGTTTCAACCTGAAAGCATAGAAAGATGCATAAACTTGAAGTTACAGCTTGATTTCAGTGAGTTTTCATCAAAATACAGGAGTTCTGCATGAAGTGTTCATTTTGGCCTTCTCTCGCTGAGAAAACGCTGTTTGTGACCTGCGACACAAAACAGCCATAACTTTTGTTCAAAGTGAGTTTTCAGTCAAGTTTCAACCTGAAAGCATAGAAAGATGCATAAACTTGAAGTTACAGCTTGATTTCAGTGAGTTTTCATCAAAATACAGGAGTTCTGCATGAAGTGTTCATTTTGGCCTTCTCTCGCTGAGAAAACACTATTTGTGACCTGTGATACAAAAATGCCATAACTTTTGTTCAAATTGAGTTTTCAGTCAAGTTTCATCCTGAAAGCATAGAAAGATGCATAAACTTGAAGTTACAGCTTGATTTCACTGAGTTTTCATCAAAATACAGGAGTTCTGCATGAAGTGTTCATTTTGGCCTTCTCTCGCTGAGAAAACGCTATTTGTGACCTGCGACACAAAACAGCCATAACTTTTGTTCAAAGTGAGTTTTCAGTCAAGTTTCAACCTGAAAGCATAGAAAGATGCATAAACTTGAAGTTACAGCTTGATTTCAGTGAGTTTTCATCAAAATACAGGAGTTCTGCATGAAGTGTTCATTTTGGCCTTCTCTCGCTGAGAAAACACTATTTGTGACCTGTGATACAAAAATGCCATAACTTTTGTTCAAAGTGAGTTTTCAGTCAAGTTTCAACCTGAAAGCATAGAAAGATGCATAAACTTGAAGTTACAGCTTGATTTCAGTGAGTTTTCATCAAAATACAGGAGTTCTGCATGAAGTGCTCATTTTGGCCATCTCTCGCTGAGAAAACACTATTTGTGACCTGTGATACAAAAATGCCATAACTTTTGTTCAAAGTGAGTTTTCAGTCAAATTTCATCCTGAAAGCATAGAAAGATGCATAAACTTGAAGTTACAGCTTGATTTCAGTGAGTTTTCATCAAAATACAGGAGTTCTGCATGAAGTGTTCATTTTGGCCTTCTCTCGCTAAGAAAACGCTATTTGTGACCTGCGACACAAAACAGCCATAACTTTTGTTCAAAGTGAGTTTTCAGTCAAGTTTCAACCTGAAAGCATAGAAAGATGCATAAACTTGAAGTTACAGCTTGATTTCAGTGAGTTTTCATCAAAATACAGGAGTTCTGCATGAAGTGTTCATTTTGGCCTTCTCTCGCTCAGAAAACACTATTTGTGACCTGTGATACAAAAATGCCATAACTTTTGTTCAAAGTGAGTTTTCAGTCAAGTTTCAACCTGAAAGCATAGAAAGATGCATAAACTTGAAGTTACAGCTTGATTTGAGTGAGTTTTCATCAAAATACAGGAGTTCTGCATGAAGTGTTCATTTTGGCCTTCTCTCGCTGAGAAAACACCATTTGTGACCTGTGATACAAAAATGCCATAACTTTTGTTCAAAGTGAGTTTTCAGTCAAGTTTCAACCTGAAAGCATAGAAAGATGCATAAACTTGAAGTTACAGCTTGATTTCAGTGAGTTTTCATCAAAATACAGGAGTTCTGCATGAAGTGTTCATTTTGGCCTTCTCTCGCTGAGAAAACACTATTTGTGACCTGTGATACAAAAATGCCATAACTTTTGTTCCAAGTGAGTTTTCAGTCAAGTTTCAACCTGAAAGCATAGAAAGATGCATAAACTTGAAGTTACAGGTTGATTTCAGTGAGTTTTCATCAAAATACAGGAGTTCTGCATGAAGTGTTCATTTTGGCCTTCTCTAGCTGAGAAAACACTATTTGTGACCTGTGATACAAAAATGCCATAAATTTTGTTCAAAGTGAGTTTTAAGTCAAGTTTCATCCTGAAAGCATAGAAAGATGCATAAACTTGAAGTTACAGCTTGATTTCAGTGAGTTTTCATCAAAATACAGGAGTTCTGCATGAAGTGTTCATTTTGGCCTTCTCTCGCTGAGAAAACGCTATTTGTGACCTGCGACACAAAACAGCCATAACTTTTGTTCAAAGTGAGTTTTCAGTCAAGTTTCAACCTGAAAGCATAGAAAGATGCATAAACTTGAAGTTACAGCTTGATTTCAGTGAGTTTTCATCAAAATACAGGAGTTCTGCATGAAGTGTTCATTTTGGCCTTCTCTCGCTGAGAAAACACTATTTGTGACCTGTGATACAAAAATGCCATAACTTTTGTTCAAAGTGAGTTTTCAGTCAAGTTTCAACCTGAAAGCATAGAAAGATGCATAAACTTGAAGTTAAAGCTTGATTTCAGTGAGTTTTCATCAAAATACAGGAGTTCTGCATGAAGTGTTCATTTTGGCCATCTCTCGCTGAGAAAACACTATTTGTGACCTGTGATACAAAAATGCCATAACTTTTGTTCAAAGTGAGTTTTCAGTCAAATTTCATCCTGAAAGCATAGAAAGATGCATAAACTTGAAGTTACAGCTTGATTTCAGTGAGTTTTCATCAAAATACAGGAGTTCTGCATGAAGTGTTCATTTTGGCCTTCTCTCGCTAAGAAAACGCTATTTGTGACCTGCGACACAAAACAGCCATAACTTTTGTTCAAAGTGAGTTTTCAGTCAAGTTTCAACCTGAAAGCATAGAAAGATGCATAAACTTGAAGTTACAGCTTGATTTCAGTGAGTTTTCATCAAAATACAGGAGTTCTGCATGAAGTGTTCATTTTGGCCTTCTCTCGCTGAGAAAACACTATTTGTGACCTGTGATACAAAAATGCCATAACTTTTGTTCAAAGTGAGTTTTCAGTCAAGTTTCAACCTGAAAGCATAGAAAGATGCATAAACTTGAAGTTACAGCTTGATTTCAGTGAGTTTTCATCAAAATACAGGAGTTCTGCATGAAGTGTTCATTTTGGCCTTCTCTCGCTGAGAAAACACTATTTGTGACCTGTGATACAAAAATGCCATAACTTTTGTTCAAAGTGAGTTTTCAGTCAAGTTTCATCCTGAAAGCATAGAAAGATGCATAAACTTGAAGTTACAGCTTGATTTCACTGAGTTTTCATCAAAATACAGGAGTTCTGCATGAAGTGCTCATTTTGGCCTTCTCTCGCTGAGAAAACGCTATTTGTGACCTGCGACACAAAAATGCCATAACTTTTGTTCAAAGTGAGTTTTCAGTCAAGTTTCAACCTGAAAGCATAGAAAGATGCATCAACTTGAAGTTACAGCTTGATTTCAGTGAGTTTTCATCAAAATACAGGAGTTCTGCATGAAGTGTTCATTTTGGCCTTCTCTCGCTGAGAAAACCCTATTTGTGACCTGTGATACAAAAATGCCATAACTTTTTTTCAAAGTGAGTTTTCAGTCAAGTTTCAACCTGAAAGCATAGAAAGATGCATAAACTTGAAGTTACAGCTTGATTTCACTGAGTTTTCATCAAAATACAGGAGTTCTGCATGAAGTGTTCATTTTGGCCTTCTCTCACTGAGAAAACGCTATTTGTGACCTGCGACACAAAAATGCCATAACTTTTGTTCAAAGTGAGTTTTCAGTCAAGTTTCAACCTGAAAGCATAGAAAGATGCATAAACTTGAAGTTACAGCTTGATTTCAGTGAGTTTTCATCAAAATACAGGAGTTCTGCATGAAGTGTTCATTTTGGCCTTCTCTCGCTGAGAAAACACTATTTGTGACCTGTGATACAAAAATTCCATAACTTTTGTTCAAAGTGAGTTTTCAGTCAAGTTTCATCCTGAAAGCATAGAAAGATGCATAAACTTGAAGTTACAGCTTGATTTCACTGAGTTTTCATCAAAATACAGGAGTTCTGCATGAAGTGCTCATTTTGGCCTTCTCTCGCTGAGAAAACGCTATTTGTGACCTGCTACACAAAACAGCCATAACTTTTGTTCAAAGTGAGTTTTCAGTCAAATTTCAACCTGAAAGCATAGAAAGATGCATAAACTTGAAGTTACAGCTTGATTTCAGTGAGTTTTCATCAAAATACAGGAGTTCTGCATTAAGTGTTCATTTTGGCCTTCTCTCGCTGAGAAAACGCTATTTGTGACCTGCGACACAAAACAGCCATAACTTTTGTTCAAAGTGAGTTTTCAGTCAAGTTTCAACCTGAAAGCATAGAAAGATGCATAAACTTGAAGTTACAGCTTGATTTCAGTGAGTTTTCATCAAAATACAGGAGTTCTGCATGAAGTGTTCATTATGGCCTTCTCTCGCTGAGAAAACACTATTTGTGACCTGTGATACAAAAATGCCATAACTTTTGTTCAAAGTGAGTTTTCAGTCAAGTTTCAACCTGAAAGCATAGAAAGATGCATAAATTTGAAGTTAAAGCTTGATTTCAGTGAGTTTTCATCAAAATACAGGAGTTCTGCATGAAGTGTTCATTTTGGCCTTCTCTCGCTGAGAAAACACTATTTGTGACCTGTGATACAAAAATGCCATAACTTTTGTTCAAAGTGAGTTTTCAGTCAAGTTTCATCCTGAAAGCATAGAAACATGCATAAACTTGAAGTTACAGCTTGATTTCAGTGAGTTTTCATCAAAATACAGGAGTTCTGCATGAAGTGTTCATTTTGGCCTTCTCTCGCTGAGAAAACGCTATTTGTGACCTGCGACACAAAACAGCCATAACTTTTGTTCAAAGTGAGTTTTCAGTCAAGTTTCAACCTGAAAGCATAGAAAGATGCATAAACTTGAAGTTACAGCTTGATTTCAGTGAGTTTTCATCAAAATACAGGAGTTCTGCATGAAGTGTTCATTTTGGCCTTCTCTCGCTGAGAAAACCCTATTTGTGACCTGTGATACAAAAATGCCATAACTTTTGTTCAAAGTGAGTTTTCAGTCAAGTTTCAACCTGAAAGCATAGAAAGATGCATAAACTTGAAGTTACAGCTTGATTTCAGTGAGTTTTCATCAAAATACAGGAGTTCTGCATGAAGTGTTCATTTTGGCCTTCTCTCGCTGAGAAAACGCTGTTTGTGACCTGCGACACAAAACAGCCATAACTTTTGTTCAAAGTGAGTTTTCAGTCAAGTTTCAACCTGAAAGCATAGAAAGATGCATAAACTTGAAGTTACAGCTTGATTTCAGTGAGTTTTCATCAAAATACAGGAGTTCTGCATGAAGTGTTCATTTTGGCCTTCTCTCGCTGAGAAAACACTATTTGTGACCTGTGATACAAAAATGCCATAACTTTTGTTCAAATTGAGTTTTCAGTCAAGTTTCATCCTGAAAGCATAGAAAGATGCAAAAACTTGAAGTTAC
The DNA here is from genome assembly GCF_037954235.1 of Aulostomus chinensis. Taxonomy (NCBI): domain Eukaryota; kingdom Metazoa; phylum Chordata; class Actinopteri; order Syngnathiformes; family Aulostomidae; genus Aulostomus; species Aulostomus chinensis. Next base: position 27,824 of record NW_028234199.1, read on the forward strand.
AGCTTGATTTCACTGAGTTTTCATCAAAATACAGGAGTTCTGCATGAAGTGCTCATTTTGGCCTTCTCTCGCTGAGAAAACGCTATTTGTGAACTGCGACACAAAAATGCCATAACTTTTGTTCAAAGTGAGTTTTCAGTCAATTTCAACCTGAAAGCATAGAAAGATGCATAAACTTGAAGTTACAGCTTGATTTCAGTGAGTTTTCATCAAAATACAGGAGTTCTGCATGAAGTGTTCATTTTGGCCTTCTCTCGCTGAGAAAACCCTATTTGTGACCTGTTATACAAAAATGCAATAACTTTTGTTCAAAGTGAGTTTTCAGTCAAGTTTCAACCTGAAAGCATAGAAAGATGCATAAACTTGAAGTTACAGCTTGATTTCAGTGAGTTTTCATCAAAATACAGGAGTTCTGCATGAAGTGTTCATTTTGGCCTTCTCTCACTGAGAAAACGCTATTTGTGACCTGCGACACAAAAATGCCATAACTTTTGTTCAAAGTGAGTTTGCAGTCAAGTTTCAACCTTAAAGCATAGAAAGATGCATAAACTTGAAGTTACAGCTTGATTTCAGTGAGTTTTCATCAAAATACAGGAGTTCTGCATGAAGTGTTCATTTTGGCCTTCTCTCGCTGAGAAAACGCTATTTGTGACCTGTGATACAAAAATGCCATAACTTTTGTTCAAAGTGAGTTTTCAGTCAAGTTTCAACCTGAAAGCATAGAAAGATGCATAAACTTGAAGTTACAGCTTGATTTCAGTGAGTTTTCATCAAAATACAGCAGTTCTGCATGAAGTGTTCATTTTGGCCTTCTCTCGCTGAGAAAACACTATTTGTGACCTGTGATACAAAAATGCCATAACTTTTGTTCAAAGTGAGTTTTAAGTCAAGTTTCATCCTGAAAGCATAGAAAGATGCATAAACTTGAAGTTACAGCTTGATTTCAGTGAGTTTTCATCAAAATACAGGAGTTCTGCATGAAGTGTTCATTTTGGCCTTCTCTCGCTGAGAAAACACTATTTGTGACCTGTGATACAAATATGCCATAACTTTTGTTCAAAGTGAGTTTTCAGTCAAGTTTCAACCTGAAAGCATAGAAAGATGCATAAACTTGAAGTTACAGCTTGATTTCAGTGAGTTTTCATCAAAATACAGGAGTTCTGCATGAAGTGTTCATTTTGGCCTTCTCTCGCTGAGAAAACACTATTTGTGACCTGTGATACAAAAATGCCATAACTTTTGTTCAAAGTGAGTTTTAAGTCAAGTTTCATCCTGAAAGCATAGAAAGATGCATAAACTTGAAGTTACAGCTTGATTTCAGTGAGTTTTCATCAAAATACAGGAGTTCTGCATGAAGTGTTCATTTTGGCCTTCTCTCGCTGAGAAAACGCTATTTGTGACCTGCGACACAAAACAGCCATAACTTTTGTTCAAAGTGAGTTTTCAGTCAAGTTTCAACCTGAAAGCATAGAAAGATGCATAAACTTGAAGTTACAGCTTGATTTCAGTGAGTTTTCATCAAAATACAGGAGTTCTGCATGAAGTGTTCATTTTGGCCTTCTCTCGCTAAGAAAACACTATTTGTGACCTGTGATACAAAAATGCCATAACTTTTGTTCAAAGTGAGTTTTCAGTCAAGTTTCAACCTGAAAGCATAGAAAGATGCATAAACTTGAAGTTAAAGCTTGATTTCAGTGAGTTTTCATCAAAATACAGGAGTTCTGCATGAAGTGTTCATTTTGGCCTTCTCTCGCTGAGAAAACACTATTTGTGACCTGTGATACAAAAATGCCATAACTTTTGTTCAAAGTGAGTTTTCAGTCAAGTTTCATCCTGAAAGCATAGAAAGATGCAAAAACTTGAAGTTACAGCTTGATTTCAGTGAGTTTTCATCAAAATACAGGAGTTCTGCATGAAGTGTTCATTTTGGCCTTCTCTCGCTGAGAAAACGCTATTTGTGACCTGCGACACAAAACAGCCATAACTTTTGTTCAAAGTGAGTTTTCAGTCAAGTTTCAACCTGAAAGCATAGAAAGATGCATAAACTTGAAGTTACAGCTTGATTTCAGTGAGTTTTCATCAAAATACAGGAGTTCTGCATGAAGTGTTCATTTTGGCCTTCTCTCGCTGAGAAAACCCTATTTGTGACCTGTGATACAAAAATGCCATAACTTTTGTTCAAAGTGAGTTTTCAGTCAAGTTTCAACCTGAAAGCATAGAAAGATGCATAAACTTGAAGTTACAGCTTGATTTCAGTGAGTTTTCATCAAAATACAGGAGTTCTGCATGAAGTGTTCATTTTGGCCTTCTCTCGCTGAGAAAACGCTATTTGTGACCTGCGACACAAAACAGCCATAACTTTTGTTCAAAGTGAGTTTTCAGTCAAGTTTCAACCTGAAAGCATAGAAAGATGCATAAACTTGAAGTTACAGCTTGATTTCAGTGAGTTTTCATCAAAATACAGGAGTTCTGCATGAAGTGTTCATTTTGGCCTTCTCTCGCTGAGAAAACACTATTTGTGACCTGTGATACAAAAATGCCATAACTTTTGTTCAAAGTGAGTTTTCAGTCAAGTTTCATCCTGAAAGCATAGAAAGATGCAAAAACTTGAAGTTACAGCTTGATTTCACTGAGTTTTCATCAAAATACAGGAGTTCTGCATGAAGTGCTCATTTTGGCCTTCTCTCGCTGAGAAAACGCTATTTGTGAACTGCGACACAAAAATGCCATAACTTTTGTTCAAAGTGAGTTTGCAGTCAAGTTTCAACCTGAAAGCATAGAAAGATGCATAAACTTGAAGTTACAGCTTTATTTCAGTGAGTTTTCATCAAAATACAGGAGTTCTGCATGAAGTGTTCATTTTGGCCTACTCTCGCTGAGAAAACACTATTTGTGACCTGTGATACAAAACAGCCATAACTTTTGTTCAAAGTGAGTTTTCAGTCAAGTTTCAACCTGAAAGCATAGAAAGATCCATAAACTTGAAGTTACAGCTTGATTTCAGTGAGTTTTCATCAAAATACAGGAGTTCTGCATGAAGTGTTCATTTTGGCCTTCTCTCGCTGAGAAAACGCTATTTGTGACCTGCGACACAAAACAGCCATAACTTTTGTTCAAAGTGAGTTTTCAGTCAAGTTTCAACCTGAAAGCATAGAAAGATGCATAAACTTGAAGTTACAGCTTGATTTCAGTGAGTTTTCATCAAAATACAGGAGTTCTGCATGAAGTGTTCATTTTGGCCTTCTCTCGCTGAGAAAACCCTATTTGTGACCTGTGATACAAAAATGCCATAACTTTTGTTCAAAGTGAGTTTTCAGTCAAGTTTCAACTTGAAAGCATAGAAAGATGCATAAACTTGAAGTTACAGCTTGATTTCAGTGAGTTTTCATCAAAATACAGGAGTTCTGCATGAAGTGTTCATTTTGGCCTTCTCTCGCTGAGAAAACGCTATTTGTGACCTGCGACACAAAACAGCCATAACTTTTGTTCAACGTGAGTTTTCAGTCAAGTTTCAACCTGAAAGCATAGAAAGATGCATAAACTTGAAGTTACAGCTTGATTTCAGTGAGTTTTCATCAAAATACAGGAGTTCTGCATGAAGTGTTCATTTTGGCCTTCTCTCGCTGAGAAAACACTATTTGTGACCTGTGATACAAAAATGCCATAACTTTTGTTCAAAGTGAGTTTTCAGTCAAGTTTCAACCTGAAAGCATAGAAAGATGCATAAACTTGAAGTTACAGCTTGATTTCAGTGAGTTTTCATCAAAATACAGGAGTTCTGCATGAAGTGCTCATTTTGGCCATCTCTCGCTGAGAAAACACTATTTGTGACCTGTGATACAAAAATGCCATAACTTTTGTTCAAAGTGAGTTTTCAGTCAAATTTCATCCTGAAAGCATAGAAAGATGCATAAACTTGAAGTTACAGCTTGATTTCAGTGAGTTTTCATCAAAATACAGGAGTTCTGCATGAAGTGTTCATTTTGGCCTTCTCTCGCTGAGAAAACGCTATTTGTGACCTGTGATACAAAAATGCCATAACTTTTGTTCAAAGTGAGTTTTCAGTCAAGTTTCAACCTGAAAGCATAGAAAGATGCATAAACTTGAAGTTACAGCTTGATTTCAGTGAGTTTTCATCAAAATACAGGAGTTCTGCATGAAGTGCTCATTTTGGCCATCTCTCGCTGAGAAAACACTATTTGTGACCTGTGATACAAAAATGCCATAACTTTTGTTCAAAGTGAGTTTTCAGTCAAATTTCATCCTGAAAGCATAGAAAGATGCATAAACTTGAAGTTACAGCTTGATTTCAGTGAGTTTTCATCAAAATACAGGAGTTCTGCATGAAGTGTTCATTTTGGCCTTCTCTCGCTAAGAAAACGCTATTTGTGACCTGCGACACAAAACAGCCATAACTTTTGTTCAAAGTGAGTTTTCAGTCAAGTTTCAACCTGAAAGCATAGAAAGATGCATAAACTTGAAGTTACAGCTTGATTTCAGTGAGTTTTCATCAAAATACAGGAGTTCTGCATGAAGTGTTCATTTTGGCCTTCTCTCGCTCAGAAAACACTATTTGTGACCTGTGATACAAAAATGCCATAACTTTTGTTCAAAGTGAGTTTTCAGTCAAGTTTCAACCTGAAAGCATAGAAAGATGCATAAACTTGAAGTTACAGCTTGATTTGAGTGAGTTTTCATCAAAATACAGGAGTTCTGCATGAAGTGTTCATTTTGGCCTTCTCTCGCTGAGAAAACACCATTTGTGACCTGTGATACAAAAATGCCATAACTTTTGTTCAAAGTGAGTTTTCAGTCAAGTTTCAACCTGAAAGCATAGAAAGATGCATAAACTTGAAGTTACAGCTTGATTTCAGTGAGTTTTCATCAAAATACAGGAGTTCTGCATGAAGTGTTCATTTTGGCCTTCTCTCGCTGAGAAAACACTATTTGTGACCTGTGATACAAAAATGCCATAACTTTTGTTCCAAGTGAGTTTTCAGTCAAGTTTCAACCTGAAAGCATAGAAAGATGCATAAACTTGAAGTTACAGGTTGATTTCAGTGAGTTTTCATCAAAATACAGGAGTTCTGCATGAAGTGTTCATTTTGGCCTTCTCTAGCTGAGAAAACACTATTTGTGACCTGTGATACAAAAATGCCATAAATTTTGTTCAAAGTGAGTTTTAAGTCAAGTTTCATCCTGAAAGCATAGAAAGATGCATAAACTTGAAGTTACAGCTTGATTTCAGTGAGTTTTCATCAAAATACAGGAGTTCTGCATGAAGTGTTCATTTTGGCCTTCTCTCGCTGAGAAAACGCTATTTGTGACCTGCGACACAAAACAGCCATAACTTTTGTTCAAAGTGAGTTTTCAGTCAAGTTTCAACCTGAAAGCATAGAAAGATGCATAAACTTGAAGTTACAGCTTGATTTCAGTGAGTTTTCATCAAAATACAGGAGTTCTGCATGAAGTGTTCATTTTGGCCTTCTCTCGCTGAGAAAACACTATTTGTGACCTGTGATACAAAAATGCCATAACTTTTGTTCAAAGTGAGTTTTCAGTCAAGTTTCAACCTGAAAGCATAGAAAGATGCATAAACTTGAAGTTAAAGCTTGATTTCAGTGAGTTTTCATCAAAATACAGGAGTTCTGCATGAAGTGTTCATTTTGGCCATCTCTCGCTGAGAAAACACTATTTGTGACCTGTGATACAAAAATGCCATAACTTTTGTTCAAAGTGAGTTTTCAGTCAAATTTCATCCTGAAAGCATAGAAAGATGCATAAACTTGAAGTTACAGCTTGATTTCAGTGAGTTTTCATCAAAATACAGGAGTTCTGCATGAAGTGTTCATTTTGGCCTTCTCTCGCTAAGAAAACGCTATTTGTGACCTGCGACACAAAACAGCCATAACTTTTGTTCAAAGTGAGTTTTCAGTCAAGTTTCAACCTGAAAGCATAGAAAGATGCATAAACTTGAAGTTACAGCTTGATTTCAGTGAGTTTTCATCAAAATACAGGAGTTCTGCATGAAGTGTTCATTTTGGCCTTCTCTCGCTGAGAAAACACTATTTGTGACCTGTGATACAAAAATGCCATAACTTTTGTTCAAAGTGAGTTTTCAGTCAAGTTTCAACCTGAAAGCATAGAAAGATGCATAAACTTGAAGTTACAGCTTGATTTCAGTGAGTTTTCATCAAAATACAGGAGTTCTGCATGAAGTGTTCATTTTGGCCTTCTCTCGCTGAGAAAACACTATTTGTGACCTGTGATACAAAAATGCCATAACTTTTGTTCAAAGTGAGTTTTCAGTCAAGTTTCATCCTGAAAGCATAGAAAGATGCATAAACTTGAAGTTACAGCTTGATTTCACTGAGTTTTCATCAAAATACAGGAGTTCTGCATGAAGTGCTCATTTTGGCCTTCTCTCGCTGAGAAAACGCTATTTGTGACCTGCGACACAAAAATGCCATAACTTTTGTTCAAAGTGAGTTTTCAGTCAAGTTTCAACCTGAAAGCATAGAAAGATGCATCAACTTGAAGTTACAGCTTGATTTCAGTGAGTTTTCATCAAAATACAGGAGTTCTGCATGAAGTGTTCATTTTGGCCTTCTCTCGCTGAGAAAACCCTATTTGTGACCTGTGATACAAAAATGCCATAACTTTTTTTCAAAGTGAGTTTTCAGTCAAGTTTCAACCTGAAAGCATAGAAAGATGCATAAACTTGAAGTTACAGCTTGATTTCACTGAGTTTTCATCAAAATACAGGAGTTCTGCATGAAGTGTTCATTTTGGCCTTCTCTCACTGAGAAAACGCTATTTGTGACCTGCGACACAAAAATGCCATAACTTTTGTTCAAAGTGAGTTTTCAGTCAAGTTTCAACCTGAAAGCATAGAAAGATGCATAAACTTGAAGTTACAGCTTGATTTCAGTGAGTTTTCATCAAAATACAGGAGTTCTGCATGAAGTGTTCATTTTGGCCTTCTCTCGCTGAGAAAACACTATTTGTGACCTGTGATACAAAAATTCCATAACTTTTGTTCAAAGTGAGTTTTCAGTCAAGTTTCATCCTGAAAGCATAGAAAGATGCATAAACTTGAAGTTACAGCTTGATTTCACTGAGTTTTCATCAAAATACAGGAGTTCTGCATGAAGTGCTCATTTTGGCCTTCTCTCGCTGAGAAAACGCTATTTGTGACCTGCTACACAAAACAGCCATAACTTTTGTTCAAAGTGAGTTTTCAGTCAAATTTCAACCTGAAAGCATAGAAAGATGCATAAACTTGAAGTTACAGCTTGATTTCAGTGAGTTTTCATCAAAATACAGGAGTTCTGCATTAAGTGTTCATTTTGGCCTTCTCTCGCTGAGAAAACGCTATTTGTGACCTGCGACACAAAACAGCCATAACTTTTGTTCAAAGTGAGTTTTCAGTCAAGTTTCAACCTGAAAGCATAGAAAGATGCATAAACTTGAAGTTACAGCTTGATTTCAGTGAGTTTTCATCAAAATACAGGAGTTCTGCATGAAGTGTTCATTTTGGCCTTCTCTCGCTGAGAAAACGCTATTTGTGACCTGCGACACAAAAATGCCATAACTTTTGTTCAAAGTGAGTTTTCAGTCAAGTTTCAACCTGAAAGCATAGAAAGATGCATAAACTTGAAGTTACAGCTTGATTTCAGTGAGTTTTCATCAAAATACAGGAGTTCTGCATGAAGTGTTCATTTTGGCATTCTCTCGCTGAGAAAACCCTATTTGTGACCTGTGATACAAAAATGCCATAACTTTTGTTCAAAGTGAGTTTTCAGTCTTGTTTCAACCTGAAAGCATAGAAAGATGCATAAACTTGAAGTTACAGCTTGATTTCAGTGAGTTTTCATCAAAATACAGGAGTTCTGCATGAAGTGTTCATTTTGGCCTTCTCTCGCTGAGAAAACACTATTTGTGACCTGCGATACAAAAAAGCCATAACTTTTCTTCAAAGTGAGTTTTCAGTCAAATTTCATCCTGAAAGCATAGAAAGATGCATAAACTTGAAGTTACAGCTTGATTTCAGTGAGTTTTCATCAAAATACAGGAGTTCTGCATGAAGTGTTCATTTTGGCCTTCTCTCGCTGAGAAAACGCTATTTGTGACCTGTGATACAAAAATGCCATAACTTTTGTTCAAAGTGAGTTTTAAGTCAAGTTTCATCCTGAAAGCATAGAAAGATGCATAAACTTGAAGTTACAGCTTGATTTCAGTGAGTTTTCATCAAAATACAGGAGTTCTGCATGAAGTGTTCATTTTGGCCTTCTCTCGCTGAGAAAACGCTATTTGTGACCTGCGACACAAAACAGCCATAACTTTTGTTCAAAGTGAGTTTTCAGTCAAGTTTCAACCTGAAAGCATAGAAAGATGCATAAACTTGAAGTTACAGCTTGATTTCAGTGAGTTTTCATCAAAATACAGGAGTTCTGCATGAAGTGTTCATTTTGGCCTTCTCTCGCTGAGAAAACACTATTTGTGACCTGTGATACAAAAATGCCATAACTTTTGTTCAAAGTGAGTTTTCAGTCAAGTTTCAACCTGAAAGCATAGAAAGATGCAAAAACTTGAAGTTACAGCTTGATTTCAGTGAATTTTCATCAAAATACAGGAGTTCTGCATGAAGTGTTCATTTTGGCCTTCTCTCGCTGAGAAAATACTATTTGTGACCTGTGATACAAAAATGCCATAACTTTTGTTCAAAGTGAGTTTTCAGTCAAGTTTCAACCTGAAAGCATAGAAAGATGCAAAAACTTGAAGTTACAGCTTGATTTCAGTGAGTTTTCAACAAAATACAGGAGTTCTGCATGAAGTGTTCATTTTGGCCTTCTCTCGCTGAGAAAACGCTATTTGTGACCTGTGATACAAAAATGCCATAACTTTTGTTCAAAGTGAGTTTTCAGTCAAGTTTCAACCTGAAAGCATAGAAAGATGCATAAACTTGAAGTTACAGCTTGATTTCAGTGAGTTTTCATCAAAATACAGGAGTTCTGCATGAAGTGTTCATTTTGGCCTTCTCTCGCTGAGAAAACGCTATTTGTGACCTGTGATACAAAAATGCCATAACTTTTGTTCAAAGTGAGTTTTCAGTCAAGTTTCATCCTGAAAGCATAGAAAGATGCATAAACTTGAAGTTACAGCTTGATTTCAGTGAGTTTTCATCAAAATACAGGAGTTCTGCATGAAGTGCTCATTTTGGCCTTCTCTTGCTGAGAAAACGCTATTTGTGACCTGCGACACAAAACAGCCATAACTTTATTTCAAAGTGACTTTTCAGTCAAGTTTCAACCTGAAAGCATAGAAAGATGCATAAACTTGAAGTTACAGCTTGATTTCAGTGAGTTTTCATCAAAATACAGGAGTTCTGCATGAAGTGTTCATTTTGGCCTTCTCTCGCTGAGAAAACACTATTTGTGACCTGTGATACAAAAATGCCATAACTTTTGTTCAAAGTGAGTTTTCAGTCAAGTTTCAACCTGAAAGCATAGAAAGATGCATAAACTTGAAGTTACAGCTTGATTTCAGTGAGTTTTCATCAAAATACAGGAGTTCTGCATGAAGTGCTCATTTTGGCCATCTCTCGCTGAGAAAACACTATTTGTGACCTGTGATACAAAAATGCCATAACTTTTGTTCAAAGTGAGTTTTCAGTCAAATTTCATCCTGAAAGCATAGAAAGATGCATAAACTTGAAGTTACAGCTTGATTTCAGTGAGTTTTCATCAAAATACAGGAGTTCTGCATGAAGTGTTCATTTTGGCCTTCTCTCGCTGAGAAAACGCTATTTGTGACCTGTGATACAAAAATGCCATAACTTTTGTTCAAAGTGAGTTTTCAGTCAAGTTTCAACCTGAAAGCATAGAAAGATGCATAAACTTGAAGTTACAGCTTGATTTCAGTGAGTTTTCATCAAAATACAGGAGTTCTGCATGAAGTGTTCATTTTGGCCTTCTCTCGCTGAGAAAACGCTATTTGTGACCTGTGATACAAAAATGCCATAACTTTTGTTCAAAGTGAGTTTTCAGTCAAGTTTCATCCTGAAAGCATAGAAAGATGCATAAACTTGAAGTTACAGCTTGATTTCAGTGAGTTTTCATCAAAATACAGGAGTTCTGCATGAAGTGCTCATTTTGGCCTTCTCTCGCTGAGAAAACGCTATTTGTGACCTGCGACACAAAACAGCCATAACTTTTGTTCAAAGTGAGTTTTCAGTCAAGTTTCAACCTGAAAGCATAGAAAGATGCATAAACTTGAAGTTACAGCTTGATTTCAGTGAGTTTTCATCAAAATACAGGAGTTCTGCATGAAGTGTTCATTTTGGCCTTCTCTCGCTGAGAAAACACTATTTGTGACCTGTGATACAAAAATGCCATAACTTTTGTTCAAAGTGAGTTTTCAGTCAAGTTTCAACCTGAAAGCATAGAAAGATGCATAAACTTGAAGTTACAGCTTGATTTCAGTGAGTTTTCATCAAAATACAGGAGTTCTGCATGAAGTGCTCATTTTGGCCATCTCTCGCTGAGAAAACACTATTTGTGACCTGTGATACAAAAATGCCATAACTTTTGTTCAAAGTGAGTTTTCAGTCAAATTTCATCCTGAAAGCATAGAAAGATGCATAAACTTGAAGTTACAGCTTGATTTCAGTGAGTTTTCATCAAAATACAGGAGTTCTGCATGAAGTGTTCATTTTGGCCTTCTCTCGCTAAGAAAACGCTATTTGTGACCTGCGACACAAAACAGCCATAACTTTTGTTCAAAGTGAGTTTTCAGTCAAGTTTCAACCTGAAAGCATAGAAAGATGCATAAACTTGAAGTTACAGCTTGATTTCAGTGAGTTTTCATCAAAATACAGGAGTTCTGCATGAAGTGTTCATTTTGGCCTTCTCTCGCTCAGAAAACACTATTTGTGACCTGTGATACAAAAATGCCATAACTTTTGTTCAAAGTGAGTTTTCAGTCAAGTTTCAACCTGAAAGCATAGAAAGATGCATAAACTTGAAGTTACAGCTTGATTTCAGTGAGTTTTCATCAAAATACAGGAGTTCTGCATGAAGTGTTCATTTTGGCCTTCTCTCGCTGAGAAAACACCATTTGTGACCTGTGATACAAAAATGCCATAACTTTTGTTCAAAGTGAGTTTTCAGTCAAGTTTCAACCTGAAAGCATAGAAAGATGCATAAACTTGAAGTTACAGCTTGATTTCAGTGAGTTTTCATCAAAATACAGGAGTTCTGCATGAAGTGTTCATTTTGGCCTTCTCTCGCTGAGAAAACACTATTTGTGACCTGTGATACAAAAATGCCATAACTTTTGTTCCAAGTGAGTTTTCAGTCAAGTTTCAACCTGAAAGCATAGAAAGATGCATAAACTTGAAGTTACAGCTTGATTTCAGTGAGTTTTCATCAAAATACAGGAGTTCTGCATGAAGTGTTCATTTTGGCCTTTTCTAGCTGAGAAAACACTATTTGTGACCTGTGATACAAAAATGCCATAAATTTTGTTCAAAGTGAGTTTTAAGTCAAGTTTCATCCTGAAAGCATAGAAAGATGCATAAACTTGAAGTTACAGCTTGATTTCAGTGAGTTTTCATCAAAATACAGGAGTTCTGCATGAAGTGTTCATTTTGGCCTTCTCTCGCTGAGAAAACGCTATTTGTGACCTGCGACACAAAACAGCCATAACTTTTGTTCAAAGTGAGTTTTCAGTCAAGTTTCAACCTGAAAGCATAGAAAGATGCATAAACTTGAAGTTACAGCTTGATTTCAGTGAGTTTTCATCAAAATACAGGAGTTCTGCATGAAGTGTTCATTTTGGCCTTCTCTCGCTGAGAAAACACTATTTGTGACCTGTGATACAAAAATGCCATAACTTTTGTTCAAAGTGAGTTTTCAGTCAAGTTTCAACCTGAAAGCATAGAAAGATGCATAAACTTGAAGTTAAAGCTTGATTTCAGTGAGTTTTCATCAAAATACAGGAGTTCTGCATGAAGTGTTCATTTTGGCCATCTCTCGCTGAGAAAACACTATTTGTGACCTGTGATACAAAAATGCCATAACTTTTGTTCAAAGTGAGTTTTCAGTCAAATTTCATCCTGAAAGCATAGAAAGATGCATAAACTTGAAGTTACAGCTTGATTTCAGTGAGTTTTCATCAAAATACAGGAGTTCTGCATGAAGTGTTCATTTTGGCCTTCTCTCGCTAAGAAAACGCTATTTGTGACCTGCGAAACAAAACAGCCATAACTTTTGTTCAAAGTGAGTTTTCAGTCAAGTTTCAACCTGAAAGCATAGAAAGATGCATAAACTTGAAGTTACAGCTTGATTTCAGTGAGTTTTCATCAAAATACAGGAGTTCTGCATGAAGTGTTCATTTTGGCCTTCTCTCGCTGAGAAAACACTATTTGTGACCTGTGATACAAAAATGCCATAACTTTTGTTCAAAGTGAGTTTTCAGTCAAGTTTCAACCTGAAAGCATAGAAAGATGCATAAACTTGAAGTTACAGCTTGATTTCAGTGAGTTTTCATCAAAATACAGGAGTTCTGCATGAAGTGTTCATTTTGGCCTTCTCTCGCTGAGAAAACACTATTTGTGACCTGTGATACAAAAATGCCATAACTTTTGTTCAAAGTGAGTTTTCAGTCAAGTTTCATCCTGAAAGCATAGAAAGATGCATAAACTTGAAGTTACAGCTTGATTTCACTGAGTTTTCATCAAAATACAGGAGTTCTGCATGAAGTGCTCATTTTGGCCTTCTCTCGCTGAGAAAACGCTATTTGTGACCTGCGACACAAAACAGCCATAACTTTTGTTCAAAGTGAGTTTTCAGTCAAGTTTCAACCTGAAAGCATAGAAAGATGCATCAACTTGAAGTTACAGCTTGATTTCAGTGAGTTTTCATCAAAATACAGGAGTTCTGCATGAAGTGTTCATTTTGGCCTTCTCTCGCTGAGAAAACCCTATTTGTGACCTGTGATACAAAAATGCCATAACTTTTTTTCAAAGTGAGTTTTCAGTCAAGTTTCAACCTGAAAGCATAGAAAGATGCATAAACTTGAAGTTACAGCTTGATTTCACTGAGTTTTCATCAAAATACAGGAGTTCTGCATGAAGTGTTCATTTTGGCCTTCTCTCACTGAGAAAACGCTATTTGTGACCTGCGACACAAAAATGCCATAACTTTTGTTCAAAGTGAGTTTTCAGTCAAGTTTCAACCTGAAAGCATAGAAAGATGCATAAACTTGAAGTTACAGCTTGATTTCAGTGAGTTTTCATCAAAATACAGGAGTTCTGCATGAAGTGTTCATTTTGGCCTTCTCTCGCTGAGAAAACACTATTTGTGACCTGTGATACAAAAATGCCATAACTTTTGTTCAAAGTGAGTTTTCAGTCAAGTTTCATCCTGAAAGCATAGAAAGATGCATAAACTTGAAGTTACAGCTTGATTTCACTGAGTTTTCATCAAAATACAGGAGTTCTGCATGAAGTGCTCATTTTGGCCTTCTCTCGCTGAGAAAACGCTATTTGTGACCTGCTACACAAAACAGCCATAACTTTTGTTCAAAGTGAGTTTTCAGTCAAATTTCAACCTGAAAGCATAGAAAGATGCATAAACTTGAAGTTACAGCTTGATTTCAGTGAGTTTTCATCAAAATACAGGAGTTCTGCATTAAGTGTTCATTTTGGCCTTCTCTCGCTGAGAAAACGCTATTTGTGACCTGCGACACAAAACAGCCATAACTTTTGTTCAAAGTGAGTTTTCAGTCAAGTTTCAACCTGAAAGCATAGAAAGATGCATAAACTTGAAGTTACAGCTTGATTTCAGTGAGTTTTCATCAAAATACAGGAGTTCTGCATGAAGTGTTCATTTTGGCCTTCTCTCGCTGAGAAAACACTATTTGTGACCTGTGATACAAAAATGCCATAACTTTTGTTCAAAGTGAGTTTTCAGTCAAATTTCATCCTGAAAGCATAGAAAGATGCATAAACTTGAAGTTACAGCTTGATTTCAGTGAGTTTTCATCAAAATACAGGAGTTCTGCATGAAGTGTTCATTTTGGCCTTCTCTCGCTAAGAAAACGCTATTTGTGACCTGCGACACAAAACAGCCATAACTTTTGTTCAAAGTGAGTTTTCAGTCAAGTTTCAACCTGAAAGCATAGAAAGATGCATAAACTTGAAGTTACAGCTTGATTTCAGTGAGTTTTCATCAAAATACAGGAGTTCTGCATGAAGTGTTCATTTTGGCCTTCTCTCGCTGAGAAAACACTATTTGTGACCTGTGATACAAAAATGCCATAACTTTTGTTCAAAGTGAGTTTTCAGTCAAGTTTCAACCTGAAAGCATAGAAAGATGCATAAACTTGAAGTTACAGCTTGATTTCAGTGAGTTTTCATCAAAATACAGGAGTTCTGCATGAAGTGTTCATTTTGGCCTTCTCTCGCTGAGAAAACACTATTTGTGACCTGTGATACAAAAATGCCATAACTTTTGTTCAAAGTGAGTTTTCAGTCAAGTTTCATCCTGAAAGCATAGAAAGATGCATAAACTTGAAGTTACAGCTTGATTTCACTGAGTTTTCATCAAAATACAGGAGTTCTGCATGAAGTGCTCATTTTGGCCTTCTCTCGCTGAGAAAACGCTATTTGTGACCTGCGACACAAAAATGCCATAACTTTTGTTCAAAGTGAGTTTTCAGTCAAGTTTCAACCTGAAAGCATAGAAAGATGCATCAACTTGAAGTTACAGCTTGATTTCAGTGAGTTTTCATCAAAATACAGGAGTTCTGCATGAAGTGTTCATTTTGGCCTTCTCTCGCTGAGAAAACCCTATTTGTGACCTGTGATACAAAAATGCCATAACTTTTTTTCAAAGTGAGTTTTCAGTCAAGTTTCAACCTGAAAGCATAGAAAGATGCATAAACTTGAAGTTACAGCTTGATTTCACTGAGTTTTCATCAAAATACAGGAGTTCTGCATGAAGTGTTCATTTTGGCCTTCTCTCACTGAGAAAACGCTATTTGTGACCTGCGACACAAAAATGCCATAACTTTTGTTCAAAGTGAGTTTTCAGTCAAGTTTCAACCTGAAAGCATAGAAAGATGCATAAACTTGAAGTTACAGCTTGATTTCAGTGAGTTTTCATCAAAATACAGGAGTTCTGCATGAAGTGTTCATTTTGGCCTTCTCTCGCTGAGAAAACACTATTTGTGACCTGTGATACAAAAATGCCATAACTTTTGTTCAAAGTGAGTTTTCAGTCAAGTTTCATCCTGAAAGCATAGAAAGATGCATAAACTTGAAGTTACAGCTTGATTTCACTGAGTTTTCATCAAAATACAGGAGTTCTGCATGAAGTGCTCATTTTGGCCTTCTCTCGCTGAGAAAACGCTATTTGTGACCTGCTACACAAAACAGCCATAACTTTTGTTCAAAGTGAGTTTTCAGTCAAATTTCAACCTGAAAGCATAGAAAGATGCATAAACTTGAAGTTACAGCTTGATTTCAGTGAGTTTTCATCAAAATACAGGAGTTCTGCATTAAGTGTTCATTTTGGCCTTCTCTCGCTGAGAAAACGCTATTTGTGACCTGCGACACAAAACAGCCATAACTTTTGTTCAAAGTGAGTTTTCAGTCAAGTTTCAACCTGAAAGCATAGAAAGATGCATAAACTTGAAGTTACAGCTTGATTTCAGTGAGTTTTCATCAAAATACAGGAGTTCTGCATGAAGTGTTCATTTTGGCCTTCTCTCGCTGAGAAAACACTATTTGTGACCTGTGATACAAAAATGCCATAACTTTTGTTCAAAGTGAGTTTTCAGTCAAGTTTCATCCTGAAAGCATAGAAAGATGCATAAACTTGAAGTTACAGCTTGATTTCACTGAGTTTTCATCAAAATACAGGAGTTCTGCATGAAGTGTTCATTTTGGCCTTCTCTCGCTGAGAAAACGCTATTTGTGACCTGCGACACAAAACAGCCATAACTTTTGTTCAAAGTGAGTTTTCAGTCAAGTTTCAACCTGAAAGCATAGAAAGATGCAAAAACTTGAAGTTACAGCTTGATTTCAGTGAGTTTTCATCAAAATACAGGAGTTCTGCATGAAGTGTTCATTTTGGCCTTCTCTCGCTGAGAAAACACTATTTGTGACCTGTGATACAAAAATGCCATAACTTTTGTTCAAAGTGAGTTTTCAGTCAAATTTCAACCTGAAAGCATAGAAAGATGCATAAACTTGAAGTTAAAGCTTGATTTCAGTGAGTTTTCATCAAAATACAGGAGTTCTGCATGAAGTGTTCATTTTGGCCATCTCTCGCTGAGAAAACACTATTTGTGACCTGTGATACAAAAATGCCATAACTTTTGTTCAAAGTGAGTTTTCAGTCAAATTTCATCCTGAAAGCATAGAAAGATGCATAAACTTGAAGTTACAGCTTGATTTCAGTGAGTTTTCATCAAAATACAGGAGTTCTGCATGAAGTGTTCATTTTGGCCTTCTCTCGCTAAGAAAACGCTATTTGTGACCTGCGACACAAAACAGCCATAACTTTTGTTCAAAGTGAGTTTTCAGTCAAGTTTCAACCTGAAAGCATAGAAAGATGCATAAACTTGAAGTTACAGCTTGATTTCAGTGAGTTTTCATCAAAATACAGGAGTTCTGCATGAAGTGTTCATTTTGGCCTTCTCTCGCTGAGAAAACACTATTTGTGACCTGTGATACAAAAATGCCATAACTTTTGTTCAAAGTGAGTTTTCAGTCAAGTTTCAACCTGAAAGCATAGAAAGATGCATAAACTTGAAGTTACAGCTTGATTTCAGTGAGTTGTCATCAAAATACAGGAGTTCTGCATGAAGTGTTCATTTTGGCCTTCTCTCGCTGAGAAAACACTATTTGTGACCTGTGATACAAAAATGCCATAACTTTTGTTCAAAGTGAGTTTTCAGTCAAGTTTCATCCTGAAAGCATAGAAAGATGCATAAACTTGAAGTTACAGCTTGATTTCACTGAGTTTTCATCAAAATACAGGAGTTCTGCATGAAGTGCTCATTTTGGCCTTCTCTCGCTGAGAAAACGCTATTTGTGACCTGCGACACAAAAATGCCATAACTTTTGTTCAAAGTGAGTTTTCAGTCAAGTTTCAACCTGAAAGCATAGAAAGATGCATCAACTTGAAGTTACAGCTTGATTTCAGTGAGTTTTCATCAAAATACAGGAGTTCTGCATGAAGTGTTCATTTTGGCCTTCTCTCGCTGAGAAAACCCTATTTGTGACCTGTGATACAAAAATGCCATAACTTTTTTTCAAAGTGAGTTTTCAGTCAAGTTTCAACCTGAAAGCATAGAAAGATGCATAAACTTGAAGTAACAGCTTGATTTCAGTGAGTTTTCATCAAAATACAGGAGTTCTGCATGAAGTGTTCATTTTGGCCTTCTCTCACTGAGAAAACGCTATTTGTGACCTGCGACACAAAAATGCCATAACTTTTGTTCAAAGTGAGTTTTCAGTCAAGTTTCAACCTGAAAGCATAGAAAGATGCATAAACTTGAAGTTACAGCTTGATTTCAGTGAGTTTTCATCAAAATACAGGAGTTCTGCATGAAGTGTTCATTTTGGCCTTCTCTCGCTGAGAAAACACTATTTGTGACCTGTGATACAAAAATGCCATAACTTTTGTTCAAAGTGAGTTTTCAGTCAAGTTTCATCCTGAAAGCATAGAAAGATGCATAAACTTGAAGTTACAGCTTGATTTCACTGAGTTTTCATCAAAATACAGGAGTTCTGCATGAAGTGCTCATTTTGGCCTTCTCTCGCTGAGAAAACGCTATTTGTGACCTGCTACACAAAACAGCCATAACTTTTGTTCAAAGTGAGTTTTCAGTCAAATTTCAACCTGAAAGCATAGAAAGATGCATAAACTTGAAGTTACAGCTTGATTTCAGTGAGTTTTCATCAAAATACAGGAGTTCTGCATGAAGTGTTCATTTTGGCCTTCTCTCGCTGAGAAAACGCTATTTGTGACCTGCGACACAAAACAGCCATAACTTTTGTTCAAAGTGAGTTTTCAGTCAAGTTTCAACCTGAAAGCATAGAAAGATGCATAAACTTGAAGTTACAGCTTGATTTCAGTGAGTTTTCATCAAAATACAGGAGTTCTGCATGAAGTGTTCATTTTGGCCTTCTCTCGCTGAGAAAACACTATTTGTGACCTGTGATACAAAAATGCCATAACTTTTGTTCAAAGTGAGTTTTCAGTCAAGTTTCATCCTGAAAGCATAGAAAGATGCATAAACTTGAAGTTACAGCTTGATTTCACTGAGTTTTCATCAAAATACAGGAGTTCTGCATGAAGTGCTCATTTTGGCCTTCTCTCGCTGAGAAAACGCTATTTGTGACCTGCGACACAAAAATGCCATAACTTTTGTTCAAAGTGAGTTTTCAGTCAAGTTTCAACCTGAAAGCATAGAAAGATGCATAAACTTGAAGTTACAGCTTGATTTCAGTGAGTTTTCATCAAAATACAGGAGTTCTGCATGAAGTGTTCATTTTGGCCTTCTCTCGCTGAGAAAACCCTATTTGTGACCTGTGAAACAAAAATGCCATAACTTTTGTTCAAAGTGAGTTTTCAGTCTTGTTTCAACCTGAAAGCATAGAAAGATGCATAAACTTGAAGTTACAGCTTGATTTCAGTGAGTTTTCATCAAAATACAGGAGTTCTGCATGAAGTGTTCATTTTGGCCTTCTCTCGCTGAGAAAACACTATTTGTGACCTGCGATACAAAAAAGCCATAACTTTTCTTCAAAGTGAGTTTTCAGTCAAATTTCATCCTGAAAGCATAGAAAGATGCATAAACTTGAAGTTACAGCTTGATTTCAGTGAGTTTTCATCAAAATACAGGAGTTCTGCATGAAGTGTTCATTTTGGCCTTCTCTCGCTGAGAAAACGCTATTTGTGACCTGCGACACAAAACAGCCATAACTTTTGTTCAAAGTGAGTTTTCAGTCAAGTTTCAACCTGAAAGCATAGAAAGATGCATAAACTTGAAGTTACAGCTTGATTTCAGTGAGTTTTCATCAAAATACAGGAGTTCTGCATGAAGTGTTCATTTTGGCCTTCTCTCGCTGAGAAAACCCTATTTGTGACCTGTGATACAAAAATGCCATAACTTTTGTTCAAAGTGAGTTTTCAGTCTTGTTTCAACCTGAAAGCATAGAAAGATGCATAAACTTGAAGTTACAGCTTGATTTCAGTGAGTTTTCATCAAAATACAGGAGTTCTGCATGAAGTGTTCATTTTGGCCTTCTCTCGCTGAGAAAACACTATTTGTGACCTGCGATACAAAAAAGCCATAACTTTTCTTCAAAGTGAGTTTTCAGTCAAATTTCATCCTGAAAGCATAGAAAGATGCATAAACTTGAAGTTACAGCTTGATTTCAGTGAGTTTTCATCAAAATACAGGAGTTCTGCATGAAGTGTTCATTTTGGCCTTCTCTCGCTGAGAAAACGCTATTTGTGACCTGCGACACAAAACAGCCATAACTTTTGTTCAAAGTGAGTTTTCAGTCAAGTTTCAACCTGAAAGCATAGAAAGATGCATAAACTTGAAGTTACAGCTTGATTTCAGTGAGTTTTCATCAAAATACAGGAGTTCTGAATGAAGTGTTTATTTTGGCCTTCTCTCGCTGAGAAAACACTATTTGTGACCTGCGATACAAAAAAGCCATAACTTTTCTTCAAAGTGAGTTTTCAGTCAAATTTCATCCTGAAAGCATAGAAAGATGCATAAACTTGAAGGTACAGCTTGATTTCAGTGAGTTTTCATCAAAATACAGGAGTTCTGCATGAAGTGTTCATTTTGGCCTTCTCTCGCTGAGAAAACGCTATTTGTGACCTGCGACACAAAACAGCCATAACTTTTGTTCAAAGTGAGTTTTCAGTCAAGTTTCAACCTGAAAGCATAGAAAGATGCATAAACTTGAAGTTACAGCTTGATTTCAGTGAGTTTTCATCAAAATACAGGAGTTCTGCATGAAGTGTTCATTTTGGCCTTCTCTCGCTGAGAAAACACTATTTGTGACCTGTGATACAAAAATGCCATAACTTTTGTTCAAAGTGAGTTTTCAGTCAAGTTTCAACCTGAAAGCATAGAAAGATGCAAAAACTTGAAGTTACAGCTTGATTTCAGTGAGTTTTCATCAAAATACAGGAGTTCTGCATGAAGTGTTCATTTTGGCCTTCTCTCGCTGAGAAAACACTATTTGTGACCTGTGATACAAAAATGCAATAACTTTTGTTCAAAGTGAGTTTTCAGTCAAGTTTCAACCTGAAAGCATAGAAAGATGCAAAAACTTGAAGTTACAGCTTGATTTCAGTGAGTTTTCATCAAAATACAGGAGTTCTGCATGAAGTGTTCATTTTGGCCTTCTCTCGCTGAGAAAACGCTATTTGTGACCTGTGATACAAAAATGCCATAACTTTTGTTCAAAGTGAGTTTTCAGTCAAGTTTCAACCTGAAAGCATAGAAAGATGCATAAACTTGAAGTTACAGCTTGATTTCAGTGAGTTTTCATCAAAATACAGGAGTTCTGCATGAAGTGTTCATTTTGGCCTTCTCTCGCTGAGAAAACGCTATTTGTGACCTGTGATACAAAAATGCCATAACTTTTGTTCAAAGTGAGTTTTCAGTCAAGTTTCATCCTGAAAGCATAGAAAGATGCATAAACTTGAAGTTACAGCTTGATTTCAGTGAGTTTTCATCAAAATACAGGAGTTCTGCATGAAGTGCTCATTTTGGCCTTCTCTCGCTGAGAAAACGCTATTTGTGACCTGCGACACAAAACAGCCATAACTTTTGTTCAAAGTGAGTTTTCAGTCAAATTTCAACCTGAAAGCATAGAAAGATGCATAAACTTGAAGTTACAGTTTTATTTCAGTGAGTTTTCATGAAAATACAGGAGTTCTGCATTAAGTGTTCATTTTGGCCTTCTCTCGCTGAGAAAACGCTATTTGTGACCTGCGACACAAAACAGCCATAACTTTTGTTCAAAGTGAGTTTTCAGTCAAGTTTCAACCTGAAAGCATAGAAAGATGCATAAACTTGAAGTTACAGCTTGATTTCAGTGAGTTTTCATCAAAATACAGGAGTTCTGCATGAAGTGTTCATTTTGGCCTTCTCTCGCTGAGAACACAATATTTGTGACCTGTGATACAAAGCAGCCATAACTTTTGTTCAAAGTGAGTTTTCAGTCAAGTTTCAACCTGAAAGCATAGAAAGATGCATAAACTTGAAGTTACAGCTTGATTTCAGTGAGTTTTCATCAAAATACAGGAGTTCTGCATGAAGTGTTCATTTTGGCCTTCTTTCGCTGAGAAAACACTATTTGTGACCTGTGATACAAAAATGCCATAACTTTTGTTCCAAGTGAGTTTTCATTCAAGTTTCAACCTGAAAGCATAGAAAGATGCATAAACTTGAAGTTACAGCTTGATTTCAGTGAGTTTTCATCAAAATACAGGAGTTCTGCATGAAGTGTTCATTTTGGCCTTCTCTCGCTGAGAAAACGCTATTTGTGACCTGTGATACAAAAATGCCATAAATTTTGTTCAAAGTGAGTTTTAAGTCAAGTTT
Organism: Aulostomus chinensis; assembly: GCF_037954235.1. Classification (NCBI taxonomy): domain Eukaryota; kingdom Metazoa; phylum Chordata; class Actinopteri; order Syngnathiformes; family Aulostomidae; genus Aulostomus; species Aulostomus chinensis. The sequence continues at coordinate 49,475 of NW_028234199.1, forward strand.
CATCCTGAAAGCATAGAAAGATGCATAAACTTGAAGTTACAGCTTGATTTCAGTGAGTTTTCATCAAAATACAGGAGTTCTGCATGAAGTGTTCATTTTGGCCTTCTCTCGCTGAGAAAACGCTATTTGTGACCTGCGACACAAAACAGCCATAACTTTTGTTCAAAGTGAGTTTTCAGTCACGTTTCAACCTGAAAGCATAGAAAGATGCATAAACTTGAAGTTACAGCTTGATTTCAGTGAGTTTTCATCAAAATACAGGAGTTCTGCATGAAGTGTTCATTTTGGCCTTCTCTCGCTGAGAAAACACTATTTGTGACCTGTGATACAAAAATGCCATAACTTTTGTTCAAAGTGAGTTTTCAGTCAAGTTTCAACCTGAAAGCATAGAAAGATGCATAAACTTGAAGTTACAGCTTGATTTCAGTGAGTTTTCATCAAAATACAGGAGTTCTGCATGAAGTGTTCATTTTGGCCATCTCTCGCTGAGAAAACACTATTTGTGACCTGTGATACAAAAATGCCATAACTTTTGTTCAAAGTGAGTTTTCAGTCAAATTTCATCCTGAAAGCATAGAAAGATGCATAAACTTGAAGTTACAGCTTGATTTCAGTGAGTTTTCATCAAAATACAGGAGTTCTGCATGAAGTGTTCATTTTGGCCTTCTCTCGCTGAGAAAACACTATTTGTGACCTGTGATACAAAAATGCCATAACTTTTGTTCAAAGTGAGTTTTAAGTCAAGTTTCATCCTGAAAGCATAGAAAGATGCATAAACTTGATGTTACAGCTTGATTTCAGTGAGTTTTCATCAAAATACAGGAGTTCTGCATGAAGTGTTCATTTTGGCCTTCTCTCGCTGAGAAAACGCTATTTGTGACCTGCGACACAAAACAGCCATAACTTTTGTTCAAAGTGAGTTTTCAGTCAAGTTTCAACCTGAAAGCATAGAAAGATGCATAAACTTGAAGTTACAGCTTGATTTCAGTGAGTTTTCATCAAAATACAGGAGTTCTGCATGAAGTGTTCATTTTGGCCTTCTCTCGCTGAGAAAACACTATTTGTGACCTGTGATACAAAAATGCCATAACTTTTGTTCAAAGTGAGTTTTCAGTCAAGTTTCATCCTGAAAGCATAGAAACATGCATAAACTTGAAGTTACAGCTTGATTTCAGTGAGTTTTCATCAAAATACAGGAGTTCTGCATGAAGTGTTCATTTTGGCCTTCTCTCGCTGAGAAAACGCTATTTGTGACCTGCGACACAAAACAGCCATAACTTTTGTTCAAAGTGAGTTTTCAGTCAAGTTTCAACCTGAAAGCATAGAAAGATGCATAAACTTGAAGTTACAGCTTGATTTCAGTGAGTTTTCATCAAAATACAGGAGTTCTGCATGAAGTGTTCATTTTGGCCTTCTCTCGCTGAGAAAACCCTATTTGTGACCTGTGATACAAAAATGCCATAACTTTTGTTCAAAGTGAGTTTTCAGTCAAGTTTCAACCTGAAAGCATAGAAAGATGCATAAACTTGAAGTTACAGCTTGATTTCAGTGAGTTTTCATCAAAATACAGGAGTTCTGCATGAAGTGTTCATTTTGGCCTTCTCTCGCTGAGAAAACGCTGTTTGTGACCTGCGACACAAAACAGCCATAACTTTTGTTCAAAGTGAGTTTTCAGTCAAGTTTCAACCTGAAAGCATAGAAAGATGCATAAACTTGAAGTTACAGCTTGATTTCAGTGAGTTTTCATCAAAATACAGGAGTTCTGCATGAAGTGTTCATTTTGGCCTTCTCTCGCTGAGAAAACACTATTTGTGACCTGTGATACAAAAATGCCATAACTTTTGTTCAAATTGAGTTTTCAGTCAAGTTTCATCCTGAAAGCATAGAAAGATGCAAAAACTTGAAGTTACAGCTTGATTTCACTGAGTTTTCATCAAAATACAGGAGTTCTGCATGAAGTGTTCATTTTGGCCTTCTCTCGCTGAGAAAACGCTATTTGTGAACTGCGACACAAAAATGCCATAACTTTTGTTCAAAGTGAGTTTTCAGTCAATTTCAACCTGAAAGCATAGAAAGATGCATAAACTTGAAGTTACAGCTTGATTTCAGTGAGTTTTCATCAAAATACAGGAGTTCTGCATGAAGTGTTCATTTTGGCCTTCTCTCGCTGAGAAAACCCTATTTGTGACCTGTTATACAAAAATGCAATAACTTTTGTTCAAAGTGAGTTTTCAGTCAAGTTTCAACCTGAAAGCATAGAAAGATGCATAAACTTGAAGTTACAGCTTGATTTCAGTGAGTTTTCATCAAAATACAGGAGTTCTGCATGAAGTGTTCATTTTGGCCTTCTCTCACTGAGAAAACGCTATTTGTGACCTGCGACACAAAAATGCCATAACTTTTGTTCAAAGTGAGTTTGCAGTCAAGTTTCAACCTTAAAGCATAGAAAGATGCATAAACTTGAAGTTACAGCTTGATTTCAGTGAGTTTTCATCAAAATACAGGAGTTCTGCATGAAGTGTTCATTTTGGCCTTCTCTCGCTGAGAAAACGCTATTTGTGACCTGTGATACAAAAATGCCATAACTTTTGTTCAAAGTGAGTTTTCAGTCAAGTTTCAACCTGAAAGCATAGAAAGATGCATAAACTTGAAGTTACAGCTTGATTTCAGTGAGTTTTCATCAAAATACAGCAGTTCTGCATGAAGTGTTCATTTTGGCCTTCTCTCGCTGAGAAAACACTATTTGTGACCTGTGATACAAAAATGCCATAACTTTTGTTCAAAGTGAGTTTTAAGTCAAGTTTCATCCTGAAAGCATAGAAAGATGCATAAACTTGAAGTTACAGCTTGATTTCAGTGAGTTTTCATCAAAATACAGGAGTTCTGCATGAAGTGTTCATTTTGGCCTTCTCTCGCTGAGAAAACACTATTTGTGACCTGTGATACAAATATGCCATAACTTTTGTTCAAAGTGAGTTTTCAGTCAAGTTTCAACCTGAAAGCATAGAAAGATGCATAAACTTGAAGTTACAGCTTGATTTCAGTGAGTTTTCATCAAAATACAGGAGTTCTGCATGAAGTGTTCATTTTGGCCTTCTCTCGCTGAGAAAACACTATTTGTGACCTGTGATACAAAAATGCCATAACTTTTGTTCAAAGTGAGTTTTAAGTCAAGTTTCATCCTGAAAGCATAGAAAGATGCATAAACTTGAAGTTACAGCTTGATTTCAGTGAGTTTTCATCAAAATACAGGAGTTCTGCATGAAGTGTTCATTTTGGCCTTCTCTCGCTGAGAAAACGCTATTTGTGACCTGCGACACAAAACAGCCATAACTTTTGTTCAAAGTGAGTTTTCAGTCAAGTTTCAACCTGAAAGCATAGAAAGATGCATAAACTTGAAGTTACAGCTTGATTTCAGTGAGTTTTCATCAAAATACAGGAGTTCTGCATGAAGTGTTCATTTTGGCCTTCTCTCGCTAAGAAAACACTATTTGTGACCTGTGATACAAAAATGCCATAACTTTTGTTCAAAGTGAGTTTTCAGTCAAGTTTCAACCTGAAAGCATAGAAAGATGCATAAACTTGAAGTTAAAGCTTGATTTCAGTGAGTTTTCATCAAAATACAGGAGTTCTGCATGAAGTGTTCATTTTGGCCTTCTCTCGCTGAGAAAACACTATTTGTGACCTGTGATACAAAAATGCCATAACTTTTGTTCAAAGTGAGTTTTCAGTCAAGTTTCATCCTGAAAGCATAGAAAGATGCAAAAACTTGAAGTTACAGCTTGATTTCAGTGAGTTTTCATCAAAATACAGGAGTTCTGCATGAAGTGTTCATTTTGGCCTTCTCTCGCTGAGAAAACGCTATTTGTGACCTGCGACACAAAACAGCCATAACTTTTGTTCAAAGTGAGTTTTCAGTCAAGTTTCAACCTGAAAGCATAGAAAGATGCATAAACTTGAAGTTACAGCTTGATTTCAGTGAGTTTTCATCAAAATACAGGAGTTCTGCATGAAGTGTTCATTTTGGCCTTCTCTCGCTGAGAAAACCCTATTTGTGACCTGTGATACAAAAATGCCATAACTTTTGTTCAAAGTGAGTTTTCAGTCAAGTTTCAACCTGAAAGCATAGAAAGATGCATAAACTTGAAGTTACAGCTTGATTTCAGTGAGTTTTCATCAAAATACAGGAGTTCTGCATGAAGTGTTCATTTTGGCCTTCTCTCGCTGAGAAAACGCTATTTGTGACCTGCGACACAAAACAGCCATAACTTTTGTTCTAAGTGAGTTTTCAGTCAAGTTTCAACCTGAAAGCATAGAAAGATGCATAAACTTGAAGTTACAGCTTGATTTCAGTGAGTTTTCATCAAAATACAGGAGTTCTGCATGAAGTGTTCATTTTGGCCTTCTCTCGCTGAGAAAACACTATTTGTGACCTGTGATACAAAAATGCCATAACTTTTGTTCAAAGTGAGTTTTCAGTCAAGTTTCATCCTGAAAGCATAGAAAGATGCAAAAACTTGAAGTTACAGCTTGATTTCACTGAGTTTTCATCAAAATACAGGAGTTCTGCATGAAGTGCTCATTTTGGCCTTCTCTCGCTGAGAAAACGCTATTTGTGAACTGCGACACAAAAATGCCATAACTTTTGTTCAAAGTGAGTTTGCAGTCAAGTTTCAACCTGAAAGCATAGAAAGATGCATAAACTTGAAGTTACAGCTTTATTTCAGTGAGTTTTCATCAAAATACAGGAGTTCTGCATGAAGTGTTCATTTTGGCCTACTCTCGCTGAGAAAACACTATTTGTGACCTGTGATACAAAAATGCCATAACTTTTGTTCAAAGTGAGTTTTCAGTCAAGTTTCAACCTGAAAGCATAGAAAGATCCATAAACTTGAAGTTACAGCTTGATTTCAGTGAGTTTTCATCAAAATACAGGAGTTCTGCATGAAGTGTTCATTTTGGCCTTCTCTCGCTGAGAAAACGCTATTTGTGACCTGCGACACAAAACAGCCATAACTTTTGTTCAAAGTGAGTTTTCAGTCAAGTTTCAACCTGAAAGCATAGAAAGATGCATAAACTTGAAGTTACAGCTTGATTTCAGTGAGTTTTCATCAAAATACAGGAGTTCTGCATGAAGTGTTCATTTTGGCCTTCTCTCGCTGAGAAAACCCTATTTGTGACCTGTGATACAAAAATGCCATAACTTTTGTTCAAAGTGAGTTTTCAGTCAAGTTTCAACTTGAAAGCATAGAAAGATGCATAAACTTGAAGTTACAGCTTGATTTCAGTGAGTTTTCATCAAAATACAGGAGTTCTGCATGAAGTGTTCATTTTGGCCTTCTCTCGCTGAGAAAACGCTATTTGTGACCTGCGACACAAAACAGCCATAACTTTTGTTCAAAGTGAGTTTTCAGTCAAGTTTCAACCTGAAAGCATAGAAAGATGCATAAACTTGAAGTTACAGCTTGATTTCAGTGAGTTTTCATCAAAATACAGGAGTTCTGCATGAAGTGTTCATTTTGGCCTTCTCTCGCTGAGAAAACGCTATTTGTGACCTGCGACACAAAACAGCCATAACTTTTGTTCAAAGTGAGTTTTCAGTCAAGTTTCAACCTGAAAGCATAGAAAGATGCATAAACTTGAAGTTACAGCTTGATTTCAGTGAGTTTTCATCAAAATACAGGAGTTCTGCATGAAGTGTTCATTTTGGCCTTCTCTCGCTGAGAAAACCCTATTTGTGACCTGTGATACAAAAATGCCATAACTTTTGTTCAAAGTGAGTTTTCAGTCAAGTTTCAACTTGAAAGCATAGAAAGATGCATAAACTTGAAGTTACAGCTTGATTTCAGTGAGTTTTCATCAAAATACAGGAGTTCTGCATGAAGTGTTCATTTTGGCCTTCTCTCGCTGAGAAAACGCTATTTGTGACCTGCGACACAAAACAGCCATAACTTTTGTTCAAAGTGAGTTTTCAGTCAAGTTTCAACCTGAAAGCATAGAAAGATGCATAAACTTGAAGTTACAGCTTGATTTCAGTGAGTTTTCATCAAAATACAGGAGTTCTGCATGAAGTGTTCATTTTGGCCTTCTCTCGCTGAGAAAACACTATTTGTGACCTGTGATACAAAAATGCCATAACTTTTGTTCAAAGTGAGTTTTCAGTCAAGTTTCATCCTGAAAGCATAGAAAGATGCAAAAACTTGAAGTTACAGCTTGATTTCACTGAGTTTTCATCAAAATACAGGAGTTCTGCATGAAGTGCTCATTTTGGCCTTCTCTCGCTGAGAAAACGCTATTTGTGAACTGCGACACAAAAATGCCATAACTTTTGTTCAAAGTGAGTTTGCAGTCAAGTTTCAACCTGAAAGCATAGAAAGATGCATAAACTTGAAGTTACAGCTTGATTTCAGTGAGTTTTCATCAAAATACAGGAGTTCTGCATGAAGTGTTCATTTTGGCCTTCTCTCGCTGAGAAAACCCTATTTGTGACCTGTTATACAAAAATGCCATAACTTTTGTTCAAAGTGAGTTTTCAGTCAAGTTTCAACCTGAAAGCATAGAAAGATGCATAAACTTGAAGTTACAGCTTGATTTCAGTGAGTTTTTCATCAAAATACAGGAGTTCTGCATGAAGTGTTCATTTTGGCCTTCTCTCACTGAGAAAACGCTATTTGTGACCTGCGACACAAAAATGCCATAACTTTTGTTCAAAGTGAGTTTGCAGTCAAGTTTCTACCTTAAAGCATAGAAAGATGCATAAACTTGAAGTTACAGCTTGATTTCAGTGAGTTTTCATCAAAATACAGGAATTCTGCATGAAGTGTTCATTTTGGCCTTCTCTCGCTGAGAAAACACTATTTGTGACCTGAATACAAAAATGCCATAACTTTTGTTCAAAGTGAGTTTTCAGTCAAGTTTCAACCTGAAAGCATAGAAAGATGCATAAACTTGAAGTTACAGCTTGATTTCAGTGAGTTTTCATCAAAATACAGGAGTTCTGCATGAAGTGTTCATTTTGGCCTTCTCTCGCTGAGAAAACACTATTTGTGACCTGTGATACAAAAATGCCATAACTTTTGTTCAAAGTGAGTTTTCAGTCAAGTTTCATCCTGAAAGCATAGAAAGATGCATAAACTTGAAGTTACAGCTTGATTTCAGTGAGTTTTCATCAAAATACAGGAGTTCTGCATGAAGTGTTCATTTTGGCCTTCTCTCACTGAGAAAACACTATTTGTGACCTGCGATACAAAAATGCCATAAATTTTGTTCAAAGTGAGTTTTCAGTCAAGTTTCAACCTGAAAGCATAGAAAGATGCATAAACTTGAAGTTAAAGCTTGATTTCAGTGAGTTTTCATCAAAATACAGGCGTTCTGCATAAAGTGTTCATTTTGGCCTTCTCTCGCTGAGAAAACACTATTTGTGACCTGTGATACAAAAATGCCATAACTTTTGTTCAAAGTGAGTTTTCAGTCAAATTTCATCCTGAAAGCATAGAAAGATTTATAAACTTGAAGTTACAGCTTGATTTCAGTGAGTTTTCATCAAAATACAGGAGTTCTGCATGAAGTGTTCATTTTGGCCTTCTCTCGCTGAGAAAACGCTATTTGTGACCTGCGACACAAAACAGCCATAACTTTTGTTCAAAGTGAGTTTTCAGTCAAGTTTCAACCTGAAAGCATAGAAAGATGCATAAACTTGAAGTTACAGCTTGATTTCAGTGAGTTTTCATCAAAATACAGGAGTTCTGCATGAAGTGTTCATTTTGGCCTTCTCTCGCTGAGAAAACACTATTTGTGACCTGTGATACAAAAATGCCATAACTTTTGTTCAAAGTGAGTTTTCAGTCAAGTTTCAACCTGAAAGCATAGAAAGATGCATAAACTTGAAGTTACAGCTTGATTTCAGTGAGTTTTCATCAAAATACAGGAGTTCTGCATGAAGTGTTCATTTTGGCCTTCTCTCGCTGAGAAAACCCTATTTGTGACCTGTGATACAAAAATGCCATAACTTTTGTTCAAAGTGAGTTTTCAGTCAAGTTTCAACCTGAAAGCATAGAAAGATGCAAAAACTTGAAGTTACAGCTTGATTTCAGTGAGTTTTCATCAAAATACAGGAGTTCTGCATGAAGTGTTCATTTTGGCCTTCTCTCGCTGAGAAAACGCTATTTGTGACCTGCGACACAAAACAGCCATAACTTTTGTTCAAAGTGAGTTTTCAGTCAAGTTTCAACCTGAAAGCATAGAAAGATGCATAAACTTGAAGTTACAGCTTGATTTCAGTGAGTTTTCATCAAAATACAGGAGTTCTGCATGAAGTGTTCATTTTGGCCTTCTCTCGCTGAGAAAACACTATTTGTGACCTGTGATACAAAAATGCCATAACTTTTGTTCAAAGTGAGTTTTCAGTCAAGTTTCAACCTGAAAGCATAGAAAGATGCAAAAACTTGAAGTTACAGCTTGATTTCAGTGAGTTTTCATCAAAATACAGGAGTTCTGCATGAAGTGTTCATTTTGGCCTTCTCTCGCTGAGAAAACACTATTTGTGACCTGTGATACAAAAATGCCATAACTTTTGTTCAAAGTGAGTTTTCAGTCAAATTTCATCCTGAAAGCATAGAAAGATGCATAAACTTGAAGTTACAGCTTAATTTCAGTGAGTTTTCATCAAAATACAGGAGTTCTGCATGAAGTGTTCATTTTGGCCTTCTCTCGCTGAGAAAACGCTATTTGTGACCTGCGACACAAAACAGCCATAACTTTTGTTCAAAGTGAGTTTTCAGTCAAGTTTCAACCTGAAAGCATAGAAAGATGCATAAACTTGAAGTTACAGCTTGATTTCAGTGAGTTTTCATCAAAATACAGGAGTTCTGCATGAAGTGTTCATTTTGGCCTTCTCTCGCTGAGAAAACACTATTTGTGACCTGCGACACAAAACAGCCATAACTTTTGTTCAAAGTGAGTTTTCAGTCAAGTTTCAACCTGAAAGCATAGAAAGATGCATAAACTTGAAGTTACAGCTTGATTTCAGTGAGTTTTCATCAAAATACAGGAGTTCTGCATGAAGTGTTCATTTTGGCCTTCTCTCGCTGAGAAAACACTATTTGTGACCTGTGATACAAAAATGCCATAACTTTTGTTCAAAGTGAGTTTTCAGTCAAGTTTCATCCTGAAAGCATAGAAAGATGCATAAACTTGAATTTACAGCTTGATTTCACTGAGTTTTCATCAAAATACAGGAGTTCTGCATGAAGTGCTCATTTTGGCCTTCTCTCGCTGAGAAAACGCTATTTGTGACCTGCGACACAAAAATGCCATAACTTTTGTTCAAAGTGAGTTTTCAGTCAAGTTTCAACCTGAAAGCATAGAAAGATGCATAAACTTGAAGTTACAGCTTGATTTCAGTGAGTTTTCATCAAAATACAGGAGTTCTGCATGAAGTGTTCATTTTGGCCTTCTCTCGCTGAGAAAACACTATTTGTGACCTGTGATACAAAAATGCCATAACTTTTGTTCAAAGTGAGTTTTCAGTCAAGTTTCATCCTGAAAGCATAGAAAGATGCATAAACTTGAAGTTACAGCTTGATTTCAGTGAGTTTTCATCAAAATACAGGAGTTCTGCATGAAGTGTTCATTTTGGCCTTCTCTCACTGAGAAAACGCTATTTGTGACCTGCGACACAAAACAGCCATAACTTTTGTTCAAAGTGAGTTTTCAGTCAAGTTTCAACCTGAAAGCATAGAAAGATGCATAAACTTGAAGTTACAGCTTGATTTCAGTGAGTTTTCATCAAAATACAGGAGTTCTGCATGAAGTGTTCATTTTGGCCTTCTCTCGCTGAGAAAACACTATTTGTGACCTGTGATACAAAAATGCCATAACTTTTGTTCAAAGTGAGTTTTCAGTCAAGTTTCAACCTGAAAGCATAGAAAGATGCATAAACTTGAAGTTACAGCTTGATTTCAGTGAGTTTTCATCAAAATACAGGAGTTCTGCATGAAGTGTTCATTTTGGCCTTCTCTCGCTGAGAAAACCCTATTTGTGACCTGTGATACAAAAATGCCATAACTTTTGTTCAAAGTGAGTTTTCAGTCAAGTTTGAACCTGAAAGCATAGAAAGATGCAAAAACTTGAAGTTACAGCTTGATTTCAGTGAGTTTTCATCAAAATACAGGAGTTCTGCATGAAGTGTTCATTTTGGCCTTCTCTCGCTGAGAAAACGCTATTTGTGACCTGCGACACAAAACAGCCATAACTTTTGTTCAAAGTGAGTTTTCAGTCAAGTTTCAACCTGAAAGCATAGAAAGATGCATAAACTTGAAGTTACAGCTTGATTTCAGTGAGTTTTCATCAAAATACAGGAGTTCTGCATGAAGTGTTCATTTTGGCCTTCTCACGCTGAGAAAACACTATTTGTGACCTGTGATACAAAAATGCCATAACTTTTGTTCAAAGTGAGTTTTCAGTCAAGTTTCATCCTGAAAGCATAGAAAGATGCATAAACTTGAAGTTACAGCTTGATTTCACTGAGTTTTCATCAAAATACAGGAGTTCTGCATGAAGTGCTCATTTTGGCCTTCTCTCGCTGAGAAAACGCTATTTGTGACCTGCGACACAAAAATGCCATAACTTTTGTTCAAAGTGAGTTTTCAGTCAAGTTTCAACCTGAAAGCATAGAAAGATGCATAAACTTGAAGTTACAGCTTGATTTCAGTGAGTTTTCATCAAAATACAGGAGTTCTAAATGAAGTGTTCATTTTGGCCTTCTCTCGCTGAGAAAACCCTATTTGTGACCTGTGATACAAAAATGCCATAACTTTTTTTCAAAGTGAGTTTTCAGTCAAGTTTCAACCTGAAAGCATAGAAAGATGCATAAACTTGAAGTTACAGCTTGATTTCAGTGAGTTTTCATCAAAATACAGGAGTTCTGCATGAAGTGTTCATTTTGGCCTTCTCTCACTGAGAAAACGCTATTTGTGACCTGCGACACAAAAATGCCATAACTTTTGTTCAAAGTGAGTTTTCAGTCAAGTTTCAACCTGAAAGCATAGAAAGATGCATAAACTTGAAGTTACAGCTTGATTTCAGTGAGTTTTCATCAAAATACAGGAGTTCTGCATGAAGTGTTCATTTTGGCCTTCTCTCACTGAGAAAACGCTATTTGTGACCTGCGACACAAAAATGCCATAACTTTTGTTCAAAGTGAGTTTTCAGTCAAGTTTCAACCTGAAAGCATAGAAAGATGCAAAAACTTGAAGTTACAGCTTGATTTCAGTGAGTTTTCATCAAAATACAGGAGTTCTGCATGAAGTGTTCATTTTGGCCTTCTCTCGCTGAGAAAACACTATTTGTGACCTGTGATACAAAAATGCCATAACTTTTGTTCAAAGTGAGTTTTCAGTCAAGTTTCAACCTGAAAGCATAGAAAGATGCAAAAACTTGAAGTTACAGCTTGATTTCAGTGAGTTTTCATCAAAATACAGGAGTTCTGCATGAAGTGTTCATTTTGGCCTTCTCTCGCTGAGAAAACACTATTTGTGACCTGTGATACAAAAATGCCATAACTTTTGTTCAAAGTGAGTTTTCAGTTAAGTTTCAACCTGAAAGCATAGAAAGATGCATAAACTTGAAGTTACAGCTTGATTTCAGTGAGTTTTCATCAAAATACAGGAGTTCTGCATGAAGTGCTCATTTTGGCCTTCTCTCGCTGAGAAAACGCTATTTGTGACCTGCGACACAAAACAGCCATAATTTTTGTTCAAAGTGAGTTTTAAGTCAAGTTTCAACCTGAAAGCATAGAAAGATGCATAAACTTGAAGTTACAGCTTGATTTCAGTGAGTTTTCATCAAAATACAGGAGTTCTGCATGAAGTGTTCATTTTGGCCTTCTCTCGCTGAGAAAACACTATTTGTGACCTGCGATACAAAAATGCCATAAATTTTGTTCAAAGTGAGTTTTCAGTCAAGTTTCAACCTGAAAACATAGAAAGATGCATAAACTTGAAGTTAAAGCTTGATTTCAGTGAGTTTTCATCAAAATACAGGAGTTCTGCATGAAGTGTTCATTTTGGCCTTCTCTCGCTGAGAAAACACTATTTGTGACCTGTGATACAAAAATGCCATAACTTATGTTCAAAGTGAGTTTTCAGTCAAATTTCATCCTGAAAGCATAGAAAGATGCATAAACTTGAAGTTACAGCTTAATTTCAGTGAGTTTTCATCAAAATACAGGAGTTCTGCATGAAGTGTTCATTTTGGCCTTCTCTCGCTGAGAAAACGCTATTTGTGACCTGCGACACAAAACAGCCATAACTTTTGTTCAAAGTGAGTTTTCAGTCAAGTTTCAACCTGAAAGCATAGAAAGATGCATAAACTTGAAGTTACAGCTTGATTTCAGTGAGTTTTCATCAAAATACAGGAGTTCTGCATGAAGTGTTCATTTTGGCCTTCTCTCGCTGAGAAAACACTATTTGTGACCTGCGACACAAAACAGCCATAACTTTTGTTCAAAGTGAGTTTTCAGTCAAGTTTCAACCTGAAAGCATAGAAAGATGCATAAACTTGAAGTTACAGCTTGATTTCAGTGAGTTTTCATCAAAATACAGGAGTTCTGCATGAAGTGTTCATTTTGGCCTTCTCTCGCTGAGAAAACACTATTTGTGACCTGTGATACAAAAATGCCATAACTTTTGTTCAAAGTGAGTTTTCAGTCAAGTTTCATCCTGAAAGCATAGAAAGATGCATAAACTTGAAGTTACAGCTTGATTTCACTGAGTTTTCATCAAAATACAGGAGTTCTGCATGAAGTGCTCATTTTGGCCTTCTCTCGCTGAGAAAACGCTATTTGTGACCTGCGAGACAAAAATGCCATAACTTTTGTTCAAAGTGAGTTTTCAGTCAAGTTTCAACCTGAAAGCATAGAAAGATGCATAAACTTGAAGTTACAGCTTGATTTCAGTGAGTTTTCATCAAAATACAGGAGTTCTAAATGAAGTGTTCATTTTGGCCTTCTCTCGCTGAGAAAACCCTATTTGTGACCTGTGATACAAAAATGCCATAACTTTTTTTCAAAGTGAGTTTTCAGTCAAGTTTCAACCTGAAAGCATAGAAAGATGCATAAACTTGAAGTTACAGCTTGATTTCAGTGAGTTTTCATCAAAATACAGGAGTTCTGCATGAAGTGTTCATTTTGGCCTTCTCTCGCTGAGAAAACACTATTTGTGACCTGCGACACAAAACAGCCATAACTTTTGTTCAAAGTGAGTTTTCAGTCAAGTTTCAACCTGAAAGCATAGAAAGATGCATTAACTTGAAGTTACAGCTTGATTTCAGTGAGTTTTCATCAAAATACAGGAGTTCTGCATGAAGTGTTCATTTTGGCCTTCTCTCGCTGAGAAAACACTATTTGTGACCTGTGATACAAAAATGCCATAACTTTTGTTCAAAGTGAGTTTTCAGTCAAGTTTCATCCTGAAAGCATAGAAAGATGCATAAACTTGAATTTACAGCTTGATTTCACTGAGTTTTCATCAAAATACAGGAGTTCTGCATGAAGTGCTCATTTTGGCCTTCTCTCGCTGAGAAAACGCTATTTGTGACCTGCGACACAAAAATGCCATAACTTTTGTTCAAAGTGAGTTTTCAGTCAAGTTTCAACCTGAAAGCATAGAAAGATGCATAAACTTGAAGTTACAGCTTGATTTCAGTGAGTTTTCATCAAAATACAGGAGTTCTGCATGAAGTGTTCATTTTGGCCTTCTCTCGCTGAGAAAACACTATTTGTGACCTGTGATACAAAAATGCCATAACTTTTGTTCAAAGTGAGTTTTCAGTCAAGTTTCATCCTGAAAGCATAGAAAGATGCATAAACTTGAAGTTACAGCTTGATTTCAGTGAGTTTTCATCAAAATACAGGAGTTCTGCATGAAGTGTTCATTTTGGCCTTCTCTCACTGAGAAAACACTATTTGTGACCTGCGATACAAAAATGCCATAAATTTTGTTCAAAGTGAGTTTTCAGTCAAGTTTCAACCTGAAAGCATAGAAAGATGCATAAACTTGAAGTTAAAGCTTGATTTCAGTGAGTTTTCATCAAAATACAGGCGTTCTGCATAAAGTGTTCATTTTGGCCTTCTCTCGCTGAGAAAACACTATTTGTGACCTGTGATACAAAAATGCCATAACTTTTGTTCAAAGTGAGTTTTCAGTCAAATTTCATCCTGAAAGCATAGAAAGATGCATAAACTTGAAGTTACAGCTTGATTTCAGTGAGTTTTCATCAAAATACAGGAGTTCTGCATGAAGTGTTCATTTTGGCCTTCTCTCGCTGAGAAAACGCTATTTGTGACCTGCTACACAAAACAGCCATAACTTTTGTTCAAAGTGAGTTTTCAGTCAAGTTTCAACCTGAAAGCATAGAAAGATGCATAAACTTGAAGTTACAGCTTGATTTCAGTGAGTTTTCATCAAAATACAGGAGTTCTGCATGAAGTGTTCATTTTGGCCTTCTCTCGCTGAGAAAACACTATTTGTGACCTGTGATACAAAAATGCCATAACTTTTGTTCAAAGTGAGTTTTCAGTCAAGTTTCAACCTGAAAGCATAGAAAGATGCATAAACTTGAAGTTACAGCTTGATTTCAGTGAGTTTTCATCAAAATACAGGAGTTCTGCATGAAGTGTTCATTTTGGCCTTCTCTCGCTGAGAAAACCCTATTTGTGACCTGTGATACAAAAATGCCATAACTTTTGTTCAAAGTGAGTTTTCAGTCAAGTTTCAACCTGAAAGCATAGAAAGATGCAAAAACTTGAAGTTACAGCTTGATTTCAGTGAGTTTTCATCAAAATACAGGAGTTCTGCATGAAGTGTTCATTTTGGCCTTCTCTCGCTGAGAAAACGCTATTTGTGACCTGCGACACAAAACAGCCATAACTTTTGTTCAAAGTGAGTTTTCAGTCAAGTTTCAACCTGAAAGCATAGAAAGATGCATAAACTTGAAGTTACAGCTTGATTTCAGTGAGTTTTCATCAAAATACAGGAGTTCTGCATGAAGTGTTCATTTTGGCCTTCTCACGCTGAGAAAACACTATTTGTGACCTGTGATACAAAAATGCCATAACTTTTGTTCAAAGTGAGTTTTCAGTCAAGTTTCATCCTGAAAGCATAGAAAGATGCATAAACTTGAAGTTACAGCTTGATTTCACTGAGTTTTCATCAAAATACAGGAGTTCTGCATGAAGTGCTCATTTTGGCCTTCTCTCGCTGAGAAAACGCTATTTGTGACCTGCGACACAAAAATGCCATAACTTTTGTTCAAAGTGAGTTTTCAGTCAAGTTTCAACCTGAAAGCATAGAAAGATGCATAAACTTGAAGTTACAGCTTGATTTCAGTGAGTTTTCATCAAAATACAGGAGTTCTAAATGAAGTGTTCATTTTGGCCTTCTCTCGCTGAGAAAACCCTATTTGTGACCTGTGATACAAAAATGCCATAACTTTTTTTCAAAGTGAGTTTTCAGTCAAGTTTCAACCTGAAAGCATAGAAAGATGCATAAACTTGAAGTTACAGCTTGATTTCAGTGAGTTTTCATCAAAATACAGGAGTTCTGCATGAAGTGTTCATTTTGGCCTTCTCTCACTGAGAAAACGCTATTTGTGACCTGCGACACAAAAATGCCATAACTTTTGTTCAAAGTGAGTTTTCAGTCAAGTTTCAACCTGAAAGCATAGAAAGATGCATAAACTTGAAGTTACAGCTTGATTTCAGTGAGTTTTCATCAAAATACAGGAGTTCTGCATGAAGTGTTCATTTTGGCCTTCTCTCACTGAGAAAACGCTATTTGTGACCTGCGACACAAAAATGCCATAACTTTTGTTCAAAGTGAGTTTTCAGTCAAGTTTCAACCTGAAAGCATAGAAAGATGCATAAACTTGAAGTTACAGCTTGATTTCAGTGAGTTTTCATCAAAATACAGGAGTTCTGCATGAAGTGTTCATTTTGGCCTTCTCTCGCTGAGAAAACACTATTTGTGACCTGTGATACAAAAATGCCATAACTTTTGTTCAAAGTGAGTTTTCAGTCAAGTTTCAACCTGAAAGCATAGAAAGATGCATAAACTTGAAGTTACAGCTTGATTTCAGTGAGTTTTCATCAAAATACAGGAGTTCTGCATGAAGTGTTCATTTTGGCCTTCTCTCGCTGAGAAAACACTATTTGTGACCTGTGATACAAAAATGCCATAAATTTTGTTCAAAGTGAGTTTTCAGTCAAGTTTCAACCTGAAAGCATAGAAAGATGCAAAAACTTGAAGTTACAGCTTGATTTCAGTGAGTTTTCATCAAAATACAGGAGTTCTGCATGAAGTGTTCATTTTGGCCTTCTCTCGCTGAGAAAACACTATTTGTGACCTGTGATACAAAAATGCCATAACTTTTGTTCAAAGTGAGTTTTCAGTTAAGTTTCAACCTGAAAGCATAGAAAGATGCATAAACTTGAAGTTACAGCTTGATTTCAGTGAGTTTTCATCAAAATACAGGAGTTCTGCATGAAGTGCTCATTTTGGCCTTCTCTCGCTGAGAAAACGCTATTTGTGACCTGCGACACAAAACAGCCATAATTTTTGTTCAAAGTGAGTTTTAAGTCAAGTTTCAACCTGAAAGCATAGAAAGATGCATAAACTTGAAGTTACAGCTTGATTTCAGTGAGTTTTCATCAAAATACAGGAGTTCTGCATGAAGTGTTCATTTTGGCCTTCTCTCGCTGAGAAAACACTATTTGTGACCTGCGATACAAAAATGCCATAAATTTTGTTCAAAGTGAGTTTTCAGTCAAGTTTCAACCTGAAAACATAGAAAGATGCATAAACTTGAAGTTAAAGCTTGATTTCAGTGAGTTTTCATCAAAATACAGGAGTTCTGCATGAAGTGTTCATTTTGGCCTTCTCTCGCTGAGAAAACACTATTTGTGACCTGTGATACAAAAATGCCATAACTTTTGTTCAAAGTGAGTTTTCAGTCAAATTTCATCCTGAAAGCATAGAAAGATGCATAAACTTGAAGTTACAGCTTAATTTCAGTGAGTTTTCATCAAAATACAGGAGTTCTGCATGAAGTGTTCATTTTGGCCTTCTCTCGCTGAGAAAACGCTATTTGTGACCTGCGACACAAAACAGCCATAACTTTTGTTCAAAGTGAGTTTTCAGTCAAGTTTCAACCTGAAAGCATAGAAAGATGCATAAACTTGAAGTTACAGCTTGATTTCAGTGAGTTTTCATCAAAATACAGGAGTTCTGCATGAAGTGTTCATTTTGGCCTTCTCTCGCTGAGAAAACACTATTTGTGACCTGTGATACAAAAATGCCATAACTTTTGTTCAAAGTGAGTTTTCAGTCAAGTTTCATCCTGAAAGCATAGAAAGATGCATAAACTTGAAGTTACAGCTTGATTTCACTGAGTTGTCATCAAAATACAGGAGTTCTGCATGAAGTGCTCATTTTGGCCTTCTCTCGCTGAGAAAACGCTATTTGTGACCTGCGAGACAAAAATGCCATAACTTTTGTTCAAAGTGAGTTTTCAGTCAAGTTTCAACCTGAAAGCATAGAAAGATGCATAAACTTGAAGTTACAGCTTGATTTCAGTGAGTTTTCATCAAAATACAGGAGTTCTAAATGAAGTGTTCATTTTGGCCTTCTCTCGCTGAGAAAACCCTATTTGTGACCTGTGATACAAAAATGCCATAACTTTTTTTCAAAGTGAGTTTTCAGTCAAGTTTCAACCTGAAAGCATAGAAAGATGCATAAACTTGAAGTTACAGCTTGATTTCAGTGAGTTTTCATCAAAATACAGGAGTTCTGCATGAAGTGTTCATTTTGGCCTTCTCTCACTGAGAAAACGCTATTTGTGACCTGCGACACAAAAATGCCATAACTTTTGTTCAAAGTGAGTTTTCAGTCAAGTTTCAACCTGAAAGCATAGAAAGATGCATAAACTTGAAGTTACAGCTTGATTTCAGTGAGTTTTCATCAAAATACAGGAGTTCTGCATGAAGTGTTCATTTTGGCCTTCTCTCGCTGAGAAAACACTATTTGTGACCTGTGATACAAAAATGCCATAACTTTTGTTCAAAGTGAGTTTTCAGTCAAGTTTCAACCTGAAAGCATAGAAAGATGCATAAACTTGAAGTTACAGCTTGATTTCAGTGAGTTTTCATCAAAATACAGGAGTTCTGCATGAAGTGTTCATTTTGGCCTTCTCTCGCTGAGAAAACACTATTTGTGACCTGTGATACAAAAATGCCATAACTTTTGTTCAAAGTGAGTTTTCAGTCAAGTTTCAACCTGAAAGCATAGAAAGATGCATAAACTTGAAGTTACAGCTTGATTTCAGTGAGTTTTCATCAAAATACAGAAGTTCTGCATGAAGTGTTCATTTTGGCCTTCTCTCGCTGAGAAAACACTATTTGTGACCTGTGATACAAAAATGCCATAAATTTTGTTCAAAGTGAGTTTTCAGTCAAGTTTCAACCTGAAAGCATAGAAAGATGCAAAAACTTGAAGTTACAGCTTGATTTCAGTGAGTTTTCATCAAAATACAGGAGTTCTGCATGAAGTGTTCATTTTGGCCTTCTCTCGCTGAGAAAACACTATTTGTGACCTGTGATACAAAAATGCCATAACTTTTGTTCAAAGTGAGTTTTCAGTCAAGTTTCAACCTGAAAGCATAGAAAGATGCAAAAACTTGAAGTTACAGCTTGATTTCAGTGAGTTTTCATCAAAATACAGGAGTTCTGCATGAAGTGTTCATTTTGGCCTTCTCTCGCTGAGAAAACACTATTTGTGACCTGTGATACAAAAATGCCATAACTTTTGTTCAAAGTGAGTTTTCAGTCAAGTTTCAACCTGAAAGCATAGAAAGATGCATAAACTTGAAGTTACAGCTTGATTTCAGTGAGTTTTCATCAAAATACAGGAGTTCTGCATGAAGTGCTCATTTAGGCCTTCTCTCGCTGAGAAAACACTATTTGTGACCTGCGACACAAAACAGCCATAATTTTTGTTCAAAGTGAGTTTTAAGTCAAAATTCAACCTGAAAGCATAGAAAGATGCATAAACTTGAAGTTATAGCTTGATTTCAGTGAGTTTTCATCAAAATACAGGAGTTCTGCATGAAGTGTTCATTTTGGCCTTCTCTCGCTGAGAAAACACTATTTGTGACCTGTGATACAAAAATGCCATAACTTTTGTTCAAAGTGAGTTTTCAGTCAAGTTTCAACCTGAAAGCATAGAAAGATGCAAAAACTTGAAGTTACAGCTTGATTTCAGTGAGTTTTCATCAAAATACAGGAGTTCTGCATGAAGTGTTCATTTTGGCCTTCTCTCGCTGAGAAAACACTATTTGTGACCTGTGATACAAAAATGCCATAACTTTTGTTCAAAGTGAGTTTTCAGTCAAGTTTCAACCTGAAAGCATAGAAAGATGCATAAACTTGAAGTTACAGCTTGATTTCAGTGAGTTTTCATCAAAATACAGGAGTTCTGCATGAAGTGCTCATTTTGGCCTTCTCTCGCTGAGAAAACGCTATTTGTGACCTGCGACACAAAACAGCCATAATTTTTGTTCAAAGTGAGTTTTAAGTCAAAATTCAACCTGAAAGCATAGAAAGATGCATAAACTTGAAGTTACAGCTTGATTTCAGTGAGTTTTCATCAAAATACAGGAGTTCTACATGAAGTGTTCATTTTGGCCTTCTCTCGCTGAGAAAACACTATTTGTGACCTGTGATACAAAAATGCCATAACTTTTGTTCAAAGTGAGTTTTCAGTCAAGTTTCATCCTGAAAGCATAGAAAGATGCATAAACTTGAAGTTACAGCTTGATTTCACTGAGTTTTCATCAAAATACAGGAGTTCTGCATGAAGTGTTCATTTTGGCCTTCTCTCGCTGAGAAAACACTATTTGTGACCTGTGATACAAAAATGCCATAACTTTTGTTCAAAGTGAGTTTTCAGTTAAGTTTCAACCTGAAAGCATAGAAAGATGCATAAACTTGAAGTTACAGCTTGATTTCAGTGAGTTTTCATCAAAATACAGGAGTTCTGCATGAAGTGCTCATTTTGGCCTTCTCTCGCTGAGAAAACGCTATTTGTGACCTGCGACACAAAACAGCCATAATTTTTGTTCAAAGTGAGTTTTAAGTCAAGTTTCAACCTGAAAGCATAGAAAGATGCATAAACTTGAAGTTACAGCTTGATTTCAGTGAGTTTTCATCAAAATACAGGAGTTCTGCATGAAGTGTTCATTTTGGCCTTCTCTCGCTGAGAAAACACTATTTGTGACCTGCGATACAAAAATGCCATAAATTTTGTTCAAAGTGAGTTTTCAGTCAAGTTTCAACCTGAAAACATAGAAAGATGCATAAACTTGAAGTTAAAGCTTGATTTCAGTGAGTTTTCATCAAAATACAGGAGTTCTGCATGAAGTGTTCATTTTGGCCTTCTCTCGCTGAGAAAACACTATTTGTGACCTGTGATACAAAAATGCCATAACTTTTGTTCAAAGTGAGTTTTCAGTCAAATTTCATCCTGAAAGCATAGAAAGATGCATAAACTTGAAGTTACAGCTTAATTTCAGTGAGTTTTCATCAAAATACAGGAGTTCTGCATGAAGTGTTCATTTTGGCCTTCTCTCGCTGAGAAAACGCTATTTGTGACCTGCGACACAAAACAGCCATAACTTTTGTTCAAAGTGAGTTTTCAGTCAAGTTTCAACCTGAAAGCATAGAAAGATGCATAAACTTGAAGTTACAGCTTGATTTCAGTGAGTTTTCATCAAAATACAGGAGTTCTGCATGAAGTGTTCATTTTGGCCTTCTCTCGCTGAGAAAACACTATTTGTGACCTGCGACACAAAACAGCCATAACTTTTGTTCAAAGTGAGTTTTCAGTCAAGTTTCAACCTGAAAGCATAGAAAGATGCATAAACTTGAAGTTACAGCTTGATTTCAGTGAGTTTTCATCAAAATACAGGAGTTCTGCATGAAGTGTTCATTTTGGCCTTCTCTCGCTGAGAAAACACTATTTGTGACCTGTGATACAAAAATGCCATAACTTTTGTTCAAAGTGAGTTTTCAGTCAAGTTTCATCCTGAAAGCATAGAAAGATGCATAAACTTGAAGTTACAGCTTGATTTCACTGAGTTTTCATCAAAATACAGGAGTTCTGCATGAAGTGCTCATTTTGGCCTTCTCTCGCTGAGAAAACGCTATTTGTGACCTGCGAGACAAAAATGCCATAACTTTTGTTCAAAGTGAGTTTTCAGTCAAGTTTCAACCTGAAAGCATAGAAAGATGCATAAACTTGAAGTTACAGCTTGATTTCAGTGAGTTTTCATCAAAATACAGGAGTTCTAAATGAAGTGTTCATTTTGGCCTTCTCTCGCTGAGAAAACCCTATTTGTGACCTGTGATACAAAAATGCCATAACTTTTTTTCAAAGTGAGTTTTCAGTCAAGTTTCAACCTGAAAGCATAGAAAGATGCATAAACTTGAAGTTACAGCTTGATTTCAGTGAGTTTTCATCAAAATACAGGAGTTCTGCATGAAGTGTTCATTTTGGCCTTCTCTCACTGAGAAAACGCTATTTGTGACCTGCGACACAAAAATGCCATAACTTTTGTTCAAAGTGAGTTTTCAGTCAAGTTTCAACCTGAAAGCATAGAAAGATGCATAAACTTGAAGTTACAGCTTGATTTCAGTGAGTTTTCATCAAAATACAGGAGTTCTGCATGAAGTGTTCATTTTGGCCTTCTCTCGCTGAGAAAACACTATTTGTGACCTGTGATACAAAAATGCCATAACTTTTGTTCAAAGTGAGTTTTCAGTCAAGTTTCAACCTGAAAGCATAGAAAGATGCATAAACTTGAAGTTACAGCTTGATTTCAGTGAGTTTTCATCAAAATACAGGAGTTCTGCATGAAGTGTTCATTTTGGCCTTCTCTCGCTGAGAAAACACTATTTGTGACCTGTGATACAAAAATGCCATAACTTTTGTTCAAAGTGAGTTTTCAGTCAAGTTTCAACCTGAAAGCATAGAAAGATGCATAAACTTGAAGTTACAGCTTGATTTCAGTGAGTTTTCATCAAAATACAGAAGTTCTGCATGAAGTGTTCATTTTGGCCTTCTCTCGCTGAGAAAACACTATTTGTGACCTGTGATACAAAAATGCCATAAATTTTGTTCAAAGTGAGTTTTCAGTCAAGTTTCAACCTGAAAGCATAGAAAGATGCAAAAACTTGAAGTTACAGCTTGATTTCAGTGAGTTTTCATCAAAATACAGGAGTTCTGCATGAAGTGTTCATTTTGGCCTTCTCTCGCTGAGAAAACACTATTTGTGACCTGTGATACAAAAATGCCATAACTTTTGTTCAAAGTGAGTTTTCAGTCAAGTTTCAACCTGAAAGCATAGAAAGATGCATAAACTTGAAGTTACAGCTTGATTTCAGTGAGTTTTCATCAAAATACAGGAGTTCTGCATGAAGTGCTCATTTAGGCCTTCTCTCGCTGAGAAAACACTATTTGTGACCTGCGACACAAAACAGCCATAATTTTTGTTCAAAGTGAGTTTTAAGTCAAAATTCAACCTGAAAGCATAGAAAGATGCATAAACTTGAAGTTACAGCTTGATTTCAGTGAGTTTTCATCAAAATACAGGAGTTCTGCATGAAGTGTTCATTTTGGCCTTCTCTCGCTGAGAAAACACTATTTGTGACCTGTGATACAAAAATGCCATAACTTTTGTTCAAAGTGAGTTTTCAGTCAAGTTTCAACCTGAAAGCATAGAAAGATGCAAAAACTTGAAGTTACAGCTTGATTTCAGTGAGTTTTCATCAAAATACAGGAGTTCTGCATGAAGTGTTCATTTTGGCCTTCTCTCGCTGAGAAAACACTATTTGTGACCTGTGATACAAAAATGCCATAACTTTTGTTCAAAGTGAGTTTTCAGTCAAGTTTCAACCTGAAAGCATAGAAAGATGCATAAACTTGAAGTTACAGCTTGATTTCAGTGAGTTTTCATCAAAATACAGGAGTTCTGCATGAAGTGCTCATTTTGGCCTTCTCTCGCTGAGAAAACGCTATTTGTGACCTGCGACACAAAACAGCCATAATTTTTGTTCAAAGTGAGTTTTAAGTCAAAATTCAACCTGAAAGCATAGAAAGATGCATAAACTTGAAGTTACAGCTTGATTTCAGTGAGTTTTCATCAAAATACAAGAGTTCTACATGAAGTGTTCATTTTGGCCTTCTCTCGCTGAGAAAACACTATTTGTGACCTGTGATACAAAAATGCCATAACTTTTGTTCAAAGTGAGTTTTCAGTCAAGTTTCATCCTGAAAGCATAGAAAGATGCATAAACTTGAAGTTACAGCTTGATTTCACTGAGTTTTCATCAAAATACAGGAGTTCTGCATGAAGTGCTCATTTTGGCCTTCTCTCGCTGAGAAAACGCTATTTGTGACCTGCGACACAAAAATGCCATAACTTTTGTTCAAAGAGAGTTTTCAGTCAAGTTTCAACCTGAAAGCATAGAAAGATGCATAAAATTGAAGTTACAGCTTAATTTCAGTGAGTTTTCATCAAAATACAGGAGTTCTGCATGAAGTGCTCATTTTGGCCTTCTCTCGCTGAGAAAACACTATTTGTGACCTGTGATACAAAAATGCCATAACTTTTGTTCAAAGTGAGTTTTCAGTCAAGTTTCAACCTGAAAGCATAGAAAGATGCAAAAACTTGAAGTTACAGCTTGATTTCAGTGAGTTTTCATCAAAATACAGGAGTTCTGCATGAAGTTTTCATGTTGGCCTTCTCTCGCTGAGAAAACACTATTTGTGACCTGTGATACAAAAATGCCATAACTTTTGTTCAAAGTGAGTTTTCAGTCAAGTTTCAACCTGAAAGCATAGAAAGATGCATAAAGTTGAAGTTACAGCTTGATTTCAGTGAGTTTTCATCAAAATACAGGAGTTCTGCATGAAGTGTTCATTTTGGCCTTCTCTCGCTGAGAAAACACTATTTGTGACCTGTGATACAAAAATGCCATAACTTTTGTTCAAAGTGAGTTTTCAGTCAAGTTTCAACCTGAAAGCATAGAAAGATGCAAAAACTTGAAGTTACAGCTTGATTTCAGTGAGTTTTCATCAAAATACAGGAGTTCTGCATGAAGTCTTCATTTTGGCCTTCTCTCGCTGAGAAAACACTATTTGTGACCTGTGATACAAAAATGCCATAACTTTTGTTCAAAGTGAGTTTTCAGTCAAGTTTCAACCTGAAAGCATAGAAAGATGCATAAACTTGAAGTTAGAGCTTGATTTCAGTGAGTTTTCATCAAAATACAGGAGTTCTGCATGAAGTGCTCATTTTGGCCTTCTCTCGCTGAGAAAACGCTATTTGTGACCTGCGACACAAAACAGCCATAATTTTTGTTCAAAGTGAGTTTTAAGTCAAAATTCAACCTGAAAGCATAGAAAGATGCATAAACTTGAAGTTACAGCTTGATTTCAGTGAGTTTTCATCAAAATACAGGAGTTCTACATGAAGTGTTCATTTTGGCCTTCTCTCGCTGAGAAAACACTATTTGTGACCTGTGATACAAAAATGCCATAACTTTTGTTCAAAGTGAGTTTTCAGTCAAGTTTCATCCTGAAAGCATAGAAAGATGCATAAACTTGAAGTTACAGCTTGATTTCACTGAGTTTTCATCAAAATACAGGAGTTCTGCATGAAGTGCTCATTTTGGCCTTCTCTCGCTGAGAAAACGCTATTTGTGACCTGCGACACAAAAATGCCATAACTTTTGTTCAAAGAGAGTTTTCAGTCAAGTTTCAACCTGAAAGCATAGAAAGATGCATAAACTTGAAGTTACAGCTTAATTTCAGTGAGTTTTCATCAAAATACAGGAGTTCTGCATGAAGTGCTCATTTTGGCCTTCTCTCGCTGAGAAAACACTATTTGTGACCTGTGATACAAAAATGCCATAACTTTTGTTCAAAGTGAGTTTTCAGTCAAGTTTCAACCTGAAAGCATAGAAAGATGCAAAAACTTGAAGTTACAGCTTGATTTCAGTGAGTTTTCATCAAAATACAGGAGTTCTGCATGAAGTTTTCATGTTGGCCTTCTCTCGCTGAGAAAACACTATTTGTGACCTGTGATACAAAAATGCCATAACTTTTGTTCAAAGTGAGTTTTCAGTCAAGTTTCAACCTGAAAGCATAGAAAGATGCATAAAGTTGAAGTTACAGCTTGATTTCAGTGAGTTTTCATCAAAATACAGGAGTTCTGCATGAAGTGTTCATTTTGGCCTTCTCTCGCTGAGAAAACACTATTTGTGACCTGTGATACAAAAATGCCATAACTTTTGTTCAAAGTGAGTTTTCAGTCAAGTTTCAACCTGAAAGCATAGAAAGATGCAAAAACTTGAAGTTACAGCTTGATTTCAGTGAGTTTTCATCAAAATACAGGAGTTCTGCATGAAGTTTTCATTTTGGCCTTCTCTCGCTGAGAAAACACTATTTGTGACCTGTGATACAAAAATGCCATAACTTTTGTTCAAAGTGAGTTTTCAGTCAAGTTTCAACCTGAAAGCATAGAAAGATGCATAAACTTGAAGTTACAGCTTGATTTCAGTGAGTTTTCATCAAAATACAGGAGTTCTGCATGAAGTGTTCATTTTGGCCTTCTCTCGCTGAGAAAACGCTATTTGTGACCTGCGACACAAAAATGCCATAACTTTTGTTCAAAGTGAGTTTTCAGTCAAGTTTCAACCTGAAAGCATAGAAAGATGCAAAAACTTGAAGTTACAGCTTGATTTCAGTGAGTTTTCATCAAAATACAGGAGTTCTGCATGAAGTGTTCATTTTGGCCTTCTCTCGCTGAGAAAACACTATTTGTGACCTGTGATACAAAAATGCCATAACTTTTGTTCAAAGTGAGTTTTCAGTCAAGTTTCAACCTGAAAGCATAGAAAGATGCATAAACTTGAAGTTACAGCTTGATTTCAGTGAGTTTTCATCAAAATACAGGAGTTCTGCATGAAGTGCTCATTTTGGCCTTCTCTCGCTGAGAAAACGCTATTTGTGACCTGCGACACAAAACAGCCATAATTTTTGTTCAAAGTGAGTTTTAAGTCAAAATTCAACCTGAAAGCATAGAAAGATGCATAAACTTGAAGTTACAGCTTGATTTCAGTGAGTTTTCATCAAAATACAGGAGTTCTACATGAAGTGTTCATTTTGGCCTTCTCTCGCTGAGAAAACACTATTTGTGACCTGTGATACAAAAATGCCATAACTTTTGTTCAAAGTGAGTTTTCAGTCAAGTTTCATCCTGAAAGCATAGAAAGATGCATAAACTTGAAGTTACAGCTTGATTTCACTGAGTTTTCATCAAAATACAGGAGTTCTGCATGAAGTGCTCATTTTGGCCTTCTCTCGCTGAGAAAACGCTATTTGTGACCTGCGACACAAAAATGCCATAACTTTTGTTCAAAGAGAGTTTTCAGTCAAGTTTCAACCTGAAAGCATAGAAAGATGCATAAACTT
Organism: Aulostomus chinensis; assembly: GCF_037954235.1. Classification (NCBI taxonomy): domain Eukaryota; kingdom Metazoa; phylum Chordata; class Actinopteri; order Syngnathiformes; family Aulostomidae; genus Aulostomus; species Aulostomus chinensis. The sequence goes on from NW_028234199.1 coordinate 76,060, forward strand.
GAAGTTACAGCTTAATTTCAGTGAGTTTTCATCAAAATACAGGAGTTCTGCATGAAGTGCTCATTTTGGCCTTCTCTCGCTGAGAAAACACTATTTGTGACCTGTGATACAAAAATGCCATAACTTTTGTTCAAAGTGAGTTTTCAGTCAAGTTTCAACCTGAAAGCATAGAAAGATGCAAAAACTTGAAGTTACAGCTTGATTTCAGTGAGTTTTCATCAAAATACAGGAGTTCTGCATGAAGTTTTCATGTTGGCCTTCTCTTGCTGAGAAAACACTATTTGTGACCTGTGATACAAAAATGCCATAACTTTTGTTCAAAGTGAGTTTTCAGTCAAGTTTCAACCTGAAAGCATAGAAAGATGCATAAAGTTGAAGTTACAGCTTGATTTCAGTGAGTTTTCATCAAAATACAGGAGTTCTGCATGAAGTGTTCATTTTGGCCTTCTCTCGCTGAGAAAACACTATTTGTGACCTGTGATACAAAAATGCCATAACTTTTGTTCAAAGTGAGTTTTCAGTCAAGTTTCAACCTGAAAGCATAGAAAGATGCAAAAACTTGAAGTTACAGCTTGATTTCAGTGAGTTTTCATCAAAATACAGGAGTTCTGCATGAAGTGTTCATTTTGGCCTTCTCTCGCTGAGAAAACACTATTTGTGACCTGTGATACAAAAATGCCATAACTTTTGTTCAAAGTGAGTTTTCAGTCAAGTTTCAACCTGAAAGCATAGAAAGATGCATAAACTTGAAGTTACAGCTTGATTTCAGTGAGTTTTCATCAAAATACAGGAGTTCTGCATGAAGTGCTCATTTTGGCCTTCTCTCGCTGAGAAAACGCTATTTGTGACCTGCGACACAAAACAGCCATAATTTTTGTTCAAAGTGAGTTTTAAGTCAAAATTCAACCTGAAAGCATAGAAAGATGCATAAACTTGAAGTTACAGCTTGATTTCAGTGAGTTTTCATCAAAATACAGGAGTTCTACATGAAGTGTTCATTTTGGCCTTCTCTCGCTGAGAAAACACTATTTGTGACCTGTGATACAAAAATGCCATAACTTTTGTTCAAAGTGAGTTTTCAGTCAAGTTTCATCCTGAAAGCATAGAAAGATGCATAAACTTGAAGTTACAGCTTGATTTCACTGAGTTTTCATCAAAATACAGGAGTTCTGCATGAAGTGCTCATTTTGGCCTTCTCTCGCTGAGAAAACGCTATTTGTGACCTGCGACACAAAAATGCCATAACTTTTGTTCAAAGAGAGTTTTCAGTCAAGTTTCAACCTGAAAGCATAGAAAGATGCATAAACTTGAAGTTACAGCTTAATTTCAGTGAGTTTTCATCAAAATACAGGAGTTCTGCATGAAGTGCTCATTTTGGCCTTCTCTCGCTGAGAAAACACTATTTGTGACCTGTGATACAAAAATGCCATAACTTTTGTTCAAAGTGAGTTTTCAGTCAAGTTTCAACCTGAAAGCATAGAAAGATGCAAAAACTTGAAGTTACAGCTTGATTTCAGTGAGTTTTCATCAAAATACAGGAGTTCTGCATGAAGTGTTCATTTTGGCCTTCTCTCGCTGAGAAAACACTATTTGTGACCTGTGATACAAAAATGCCATAACTTTTGTTAAAAGTGAGTTTTCAGTCAAGTTTCAACCTGAAAGCATAGAAAGATGCAAAAACTTGAAGTTACAGCTTGATTTCAGTGAGTTTTCATCAAAATACAGGAGTTCTGCATGAAGTTTTCATTTTGGCCTTCTCTCGCTGAGAAAACACTATTTGTGACCTGTGATACAAAAATGCCATAACTTTTGTTCAAAGTGAGTTTTCAGTCAAGTTTCAACCTGAAAGCATAGAAAGATGCATAAACTTGAAGTTACAGCTTGATTTCAGTGAGTTTTCATCAAAATACAGGAGTTCTGCATGAAGTGTTCATTTTGGCCTTCTCTCGCTGAGAAAACGCTATTTGTGACCTGCGACACAAAAATGCCATAACTTTTGTTCAAAGTGAGTTTTCAGTCAAGTTTCAACCTGAAAGCATAGAAAGATGCAAAAACTTGAAGTTACAGCTTGATTTCAGTGAGTTTTCATCAAAATACAGGAGTTCTGCATGAAGTTTTCATTTTGGCCTTCTCTCGCTGAGAAAACACTATTTGTGACCTGTGATACAAAAATGCCATAACTTTTGTTCAAAGTGAGTTTTCAGTCAAGTTTCAACCTGAAAGCATAGAAAGATGCATAAAGTTGAAGTTACAGCTTGATTTCAGTGAGTTTTCATCAAAATACAGGAGTTCTGCATGAAGTGTTCATTTTGGCCTTCTCTCGCTGAGAAAACACTATTTGTGACCTGTGATACAAAAATGCCATAACTTTTGTTCAAAGTGAGTTTTCAGTCAAGTTTCAACCTGAAAGCATAGAAAGATGCAAAAACTTGAAGTTACAGCTTGATTTCAGTGAGTTTTCATCAAAATACAGGAGTTCTGCATGAAGTTTTCATTTTGGCCTTCTCTCGCTGAGAAAACACTATTTGTGACCTGTGATACAAAAATGCCATAACTTTTGTTCAAAGTGAGTTTTCAGTCAAGTTTCAACCTGAAAGCATAGAAAGATGCATAAAGTTGAAGTTACAGCTTGATTTCAGTGAGTTTTCATCAAAATACAGGAGTTCTGCATGAAGTGTTCATTTTGGCCTTCTCTCGCTGAGAAAACGCTATTTGTGACCTGCGACACAAAAATGCCATAACTTTTGTTCAAAGAGAGTTTTCAGTCAAGTTTCAACCTGAAAGCATAGAAAGATGCATAAACTTGAAGTTACAGCTTAATTTCAGTGAGTTTTCATCAAAATACAGGAGTTCTGCATGAAGTGCTCATTTTGGCCTTCTCTCGCTGAGAAAACACTATTTGTGACCTGTGATACAAAAATGCCATAACTTTTGTTCACAGTGAGTTTTCAGTCAAGTTTCAACCTGAAAGCATAGAAAGATGCAAAAACTTGAAGTTACAGCTTGATTTCAGTGAGTTTTCATCAAAATACAGGAGTTCTGCATGAAGTTTTCATTTTGGCCTTCTCTCGCTGAGAAAACACTATTTGTGACCTGTGATACAAAAATGCCATAACTTTTGTTCAAAGTGAGTTTTCAGTCAAGTTTCAACCTGAAAGCATAGAAAGATGCATAAAGTTGAAGTTACAGCTTGATTTCAGTGAGTTTTCATCAAAATACAGGAGTTCTGCATGAAGTGTTCATTTTGGCCTTCTCTCGCTGAGAAAACACTATTTCTGACCTGTGATACAAAAATGCCATAACTTTTGTTCAAAGTGAGTTTTCAGTCAAGTTTCAACCTGAAAGCATAGAAAGATGCAAAAACTTGAAGTTACAGCTTGATTTCAGTGAGTTTTCATCAAAATACAGGAGTTCTGCATGAAGTGTTCATTTTGGCCTTCTCTCGCTGAGAAAACACTATTTGTGACCTGTGATAAAAAAATGCCATAACTTTTGTTCAAAGTGAGTTTTCAGTCAAGTTTCAACCTGAAAGCATAGAAAGATGCATAAACTTGAAGTTACAGCTTGATTTCAGTGAGTTTTCATCAAAATACAGGAGTTCTGCATGAAGTGTTCATTTTGGCCTTCTCTCGCTGAGAAAACACTATTTGTGACCTGTGATACAAAAATGCCATAAATTTTGTTCAAAGTGAGTTTTCAGTCAAGTTTCAACCTGAAAGCATAGAAAGATGCAAAAACTTGAAGTTACAGCTTGATTTCAGTGAGTTTTCATCAAAATACAGGAGTTCTGCATGAAGTGTTCATTTTGGCCTTCTCTCGCTGAGAAAACACTATTTGTGACCTGTGATACAAAAATGCCATAACTTTTGTTCAAAGTGAGTTTTCAGTCAAGTTTCAACCTGAAAGCATAGAAAGATGCAAAAACTTGAAGTTACAGCTTGATTTCAGTGAGTTTTCATCAAAATACAGGAGTTCTGCATGAAGTTTTCATTTTGGCCTTCTCTCGCTGAGAAAACACTATTTGTGACCTGTGATACAAAAATGCCATAACTTTTGTTCAAAGTGAGTTTTCAGTCAAGTTTCAACCTGAAAGCATAGAAAGATGCATAAAGTTGAAGTTACAGCTTGATTTCAGTGAGTTTTCATCAAAATACAGGAGTTCTGCATGAAGTGTTCATTTTGGCCTTCTCTCGCTGAGAAAACGCTATTTGTGACCTGCGACACAAAACAGCCATAACTTTTGTTCAAAGTGAGTTTTCAGTCAAGTTTCATCCTGAAAGCATAGAAAGATGCATATAGTTGAAGTTACAGCTTGATTTCAGTGAGTTTTCATCAAAATACAGGAGTTCTGCATGAAGTGTTCATTTTGGCCTTCTCTCGCTGAGAAAACACTATTTGTGACCTGTGATAAAAAAATGCCATAACTTTTGTTCAAAGTGAGTTTTCAGTCAAGTTTCAACCTGAAAGCATAGAAAGATGCATAAACTTGAAGTTACAGCTTGATTTCAGTGAGTTTTCATCAAAATACAGGAGTTCTGCATGAAGTGTTCATTTTGTCCTTCTCTCGCTGAGAAAACACTATTTGTGACCTGTGATACAAAAATGCCATAAATTTTGTTCAAAGTGAGTTTTCAGTCAAGTTTCAACCTGAAAGCAGAGAAAGATGCAAAAACTTGAAGTTACAGCTTGATTTCAGTGAGTTTTCATCAAAATACAGGAGTTCTGCATGAAGTGTTCATTTTGGCCTTCTCTCGCTGAGAAAACACTATTTGTGACCTGTGATACAAAAATGCCATAACTTTTGTTCAAAGTGAGTTTTCAGTCAAGTTTCAACCTGAAAGCATAGAAAGATGCATAAACTTGAAGTTACAGCTTGATTTCAGTGAGTTTTCATCAAAATACAGGAGTTCTGCATGAAGTGCTCATTTTGGCCTTCTCTCGCTGAGAAAACGCTATTTGTGACATGCGACACAAAACAGCCATAACTTTTGTTCAAAGTGAGTTTTCAGTCAAGTTTCATCCTGAAAGCATAGAAAGATGCATAAAGTTGAAGTTACAGCTTGATTTCAGTGAGTTTTCATCAAAATACAGGAGTTCTGCATGAAGTGTTCATTTTGGCCTTCTCTCGCTGAGAAAACACTATTTGTGACCTGTGATAAAAAAATGCCATAACTTTTGTTCAAAGTGAGTTTTCAGTCAAGTTTCAACCTGAAAGCATAGAAAGATGCATAAACTTGAAGTTACAGCTTGATTTCAGTGAGTTTTCATCAAAATACAGGAGTTCTGCATGAAGTGTTCATTTTGTCCTTCTCTCGCTGAGAAAACACTATTTGTGACCTGTGATACAAAAATGCCATAAATTTTGTTCAAAGTGAGTTTTCAGTCAAGTTTCAACCTGAAAGCAGAGAAAGATGCAAAAACTTGAAGTTACAGCTTGATTTCAGTGAGTTTTCATCAAAATACAGGAGTTCTGCATGAAGTGTTCATTTTGGCCTTCTCTCGCTGAGAAAACACTATTTGTGACCTGTGATACAAAAATGCCATAAATTTTGTTCAAAGTGAGTTTTCAGTCAAGTTTCAACCTGAAAGCATAGAAAGATGCAAAAACTTGAAGTTACAGCTTGATTTCAGTGAGTTTTCATCAAAATACAGGAGTTCTGCATGAAGTGTTCATTTTGGCCTTCTCTCGCTGAGAAAACACTATTTGTGACCTGTGATACAAAAATGCCATAACTTTTGTTCAAAGTGAGTTTTCAGTCAAGTTTCAACCTGAAAGCATAGAAAGATGCAAAAACTTGAAGTTACAGCTTGATTTCAGTGAGTTTTCATCAAAATACAGGAGTTCTGCATGAAGTGTTCATTTTGGCCTTCTCTCGCTGAGAAAACACTATTTGTGACCTGTGATACAAAAATGCCATAACTTTTGTTCAAAGTGAGTTTTCAGTCAAGTTTCAACCTGAAAGCATAGAAAGATGCATAAACTTGAAGTTACAGCTTGATTTCAGTGAGTTTTCATCAAAATACAGGAGTTCTGCATGAAGTGCTCATTTTGGCCTTCTCTCGCTGAGAAAACGCTATTTGTGACCTGCGACACAAAACAGCCATAATTTTTGTTCAAAGTGAGTTTTCAGTCAAGTTTCATCCTGAAAGCATAGAAAGATGCATAAACTTGAAGTTACAGCTTGATTTCAGTGAGTTTTCATCAAAATACAGGAGTTCTGCATGAAGTATTCATTTTGGCCTTCTCTCGCTGAGAAAACGCTATTTGTGACCTGCGACACAAAACAGCCATAACTTTTGTTCAAAGTGAGTTTTCAGTCAAGTTTCAACCTGAAAGCATAGAAAGATGCATAAACTTGAAGTTACAGCTTGATTTCAGTGAGTTTTCATCAAAATACAGGAGTTCTGCATGAAGTGTTCATTTTGGCCTTCTCTCGCTGAGAAAACACTATTTGTGACCTGTGATACAAAAATGCCATAACTTTTGTTCAAAGTGAGTTTTCAGTCAAGTTTCAACCTGAAAGCATAGAAAGATGCATAAACTTGAAGTTAAAGCTTGATTTCAGTGAGTTTTCATCAAAATACAGGAGTTCTGCATGAAGTGTTCATTTTGGCCTTCTCTCGCTGAGAAAACACTATTTGTGACCTGTGATACAAAAATGCCATAACTTTTGTTCAAAGTGAGTTTTCAGTCAAGTTTCATCCTGAAAGCATAGAAAGATGCATAAACTTGAAGTTACAGCTTGATTTCAGTGAGTTTTCATCAAAATACAGGAGTTCTGCATGAAGTGCTCATTTTGGCCTTCTCTCGCTGAGAAAACGCTATTTGTGACCTGCGACACAAAACAGCCATAATTTTTGTTCAAAGTGAGTTTTAAGTCAAAATTCAACCTGAAAGCATAGAAAGATGCATAAACTTGAAGTTACAGCTTGATTTCAGTGAGTTTTCATCAAAATACAGGAGTTCTGCATGAAGTGTTCATTTTGGCCTTTTCTCGCTGAGAAAACACTATTTGTGACCTGTGATACAAAAATGCCATAACTTTTGTTCAAAGTGAGTTTTCAGTCAAGTTTCAACCTGAAAGCATAGAAAGATGCATAAACTTGAAGTTACAGCTTGATTTCAGTGAGTTTTCATCAAAATACAGGAGTTCTGCATGAAGTGTTCATTTTGGCCTTCTCTCGCTGAGAAAACGCTATTTGTGACCTGCGACACAAAACAGCCATAACTTTATTTCAAAGTGAGTTTTCAGTCAAGTTTCAACCTGAAAGCATAGAAAGATGCATAAACTTGAAGTTACAGCTTGATTTCAGTGAGTTTTCATCAAAATACAGGAGTTCTGCATGAAGTGTTCATTTTGGCCTTCTCTCGCTGAGAAAACACTATTTGTGACCTGTAATACAAAAATGCCATAACTTTTGTTCAAAGTGAGTTTTCAGTCAAGTTTCATCCTGAAAGCATAGAAAGATGCATAAACTTGAAGTTACAGCTTTATTTCAGTGAGTTTTCATCAAAATACAGGAGTTCTGCATGAAGTGTTCATTTTGGCCTTCTCTCGCTGAGAAAACGCTATTTGTGACCTGCGACACAAAACAGCCATAACTTTTGTTCAAAGTGAGTTTTCAGTCAAGTTTCAACCTGAAAGCATAGAAAGATGCATAAACTTGAAGTTACAGCTTGATTTCAGTGAGTTTTCATCAAAATACAGGAGTTCTGCATGAAGTGTTCATTTTGGCCTTCTCTCGCTGAGAAAACACTATTTGTGACCTGTGATACAAAAATGCCATAACTTTTGTTCAAAGTGAGTTTTCAGTCAAGTTTCATCCTAAAAGCATAGAAAGATGCATAAACTTGAAGTTACAGCTTGATTTCAGTGAGTTTTCATCAAAATACAGGAGTTCTGCATGAAGTGCTCATTTTGGCCTTCTCTCGCTGAAAAAACGCTATTTGTGACCTGCGACACAAAACAGCCATAATTTTTGTTCAAAGTGAGTTTTAAGTCAAAATTCAACCTGAAAGCATAGAAAGATGCATAAACTTGAAGTTACAGCTTGATTTCAGTGAGTTTTCATCAAAATACAGGAGTTCTGCATGAAGTGTTCATTTTGGCCTTCTCTCGCTGAGAAAACACTATTTGTGACCTGCGACACAAAAAAGCCATAACTTTTCTTCAAAGTGAGTTTTCAGTCAAATTTCATCCTGAAAGCATAGAAAGATGCATAAACTTGAAGTTACAGCTTGATTTCAGTGAGTTTTCATCAAAATACAGGAGTTCTGCATGAAGTGTTCATTTTGGCCTTCTCTCGCTGAGAAAACACTATTTGTGACCTGTGATACAAAAATGCCATAACTTTTGTTCAAAGTGAGTTTTCAGTCAAGTTTCAACCTGAAAGCATAGAAAGATGCATAAACTTGAAGTTAAAGCTTGATTTCAGTGAGTTTTCATCAAAATACAGGAGTTCTGCATGAAGTGTTCATTTTGGCCTTCTCTCGCTGAGAAAACACTATTTGTGACCTGTGATACAAAAATGCCATAACTTTTGTTCAAAGTGAGTTTTCAGTCAAGTTTCATCCTGAAAGCATAGAAAGATGCATAAACTTGAAGTTACAGCTTGATTTCAGTGAGTTTTCATCAAAATACAGGAGTTCTGCATGAAGTGCTCATTTTGGCCTTCTCTCGCTGAGAAAACGCTATTTGTGACCTGCGACACAAAACAGCCATAATTTTTGTTCAAAGTGAGTTTTAAGTCAAAATTCAACCTGAAAGCATAGAAAGATGCATAAACTTGAAGTTACAGCTTGATTTCAGTGAGTTTTCATCAAAATACAGGAGTTCTGCATGAAGTGTTCATTTTGGCCTTTTCTCGCTGAGAAAACACTATTTGTGACCTGTGATACAAAAATGCCATAACTTTTGTTCAAAGTGAGTTTTCAGTCAAGTTTCAACCTGAAAGCATAGAAAGATGCATAAACTTGAAGTTACAGCTTGATTTCAGTGAGTTTTCATCAAAATACAGGAGTTCTGCATGAAGTGTTCATTTTGGCCTTCTCTCGCTGAGAAAACGCTATTTGTGACCTGCGACACAAAACAGCCATAACTTTATTTCAAAGTGAGTTTTCAGTCAAGTTTCAACCTGAAAGCATAGAAAGATGCATAAACTTGAAGTTACAGCTTGATTTCAGTGAGTTTTCATCAAAATACAGGAGTTCTGCATGAAGTGTTCATTTTGGCCTTCTCTCGCTGAGAAAACACTATTTGTGACCTGTAATACAAAAATGCCATAACTTTTGTTCAAAGTGAGTTTTCAGTCAAGTTTCATCCTGAAAGCATAGAAAGATGCATAAACTTGAAGTTACAGCTTTATTTCAGTGAGTTTTCATCAAAATACAGGAGTTCTGCATGAAGTGTTCATTTTGGCCTTCTCTCGCTGAGAAAACGCTATTTGTGACCTGCGACACAAAACAGCCATAACTTTTGTTCAAAGTGAGTTTTCAGTCAAGTTTCAACCTGAAAGCATAGAAAGATGCATAAACTTGAAGTTACAGCTTGATTTCAGTGAGTTTTCATCAAAATACAGGAGTTCTGCATGAAGTGTTCATTTTGGCCTTCTCTCGCTGAGAAAACACTATTTGTGACCTGTGATACAAAAATGCCATAACTTTTGTTCAAAGTGAGTTTTCAGTCAAGTTTCATCCTGAAAGCATAGAAAGATGCATAAACTTGAAGTTACAGCTTGATTTCAGTGAGTTTTCATCAAAATACAGGAGTTCTGCATGAAGTGCTCATTTTGGCCTTCTCTCGCTGAGAAAACGCTATTTGTGACCTGCGACACAAAACAGCCATAATTTTTGTTCAAAGTGAGTTTTAAGTCAAAATTCAACCTGAAAGCATAGAAAGATGCATAAACTTGAAGTTACAGCTTGATTTCAGTGAGTTTTCATCAAAATACAGGAGTTCTGCATGAAGTGTTCATTTTGGCCTTCTCTCGCTGAGAAAACACTATTTGTGACCTGCGACACAAAAAAGCCATAACTTTTCTTCAAAGTGAGTTTTCAGTCAAATTTCATCCTAAAAGCATAGAAAGATGCATAAACTTAAAGTTACAGCTTGATTTCAGTGAGTTTTCATCAAAATACAGGAGTTCTGCATGAAGTGTTCATTTTGGCCTTCTCTCGCTGAGAAAACACTATTTGTGACCTGTGATACAAAAATGCCATAACTTTTGTTCAAAGTGAGTTTTCAGTCAAGTTTCAACCTGAAAGCATAGAAAGATGCAAAAACTTGAAGTTACAGCTTGATTTCACTGAGTTTTCATCAAAATACAGGAGTTCTGCATGAAGTGCTCATTTTGGCCTTCTCTCGCTGAGAAAACACTATTTGTGACCTGTGATACAAAAATGCCATAACTTTTGTTCAAAGTGAGTTTTCAGTCAAGTTTCAACCTGAAAGCATAGAAAGATGCATAAAGTTGAAGTTACAGCTTGATTTCAGTGAGTTTTCATCAAAATACAGGAGTTCTGCATGAAGTGTTCATTTTGGCCTTCTCTCGCTGAGAAAACGCTATTTGTGACCTGCGACACAAAACAGCCATAACTTTTGTTCAAAGTGAGTTTTCAGTCAAGTTTCATTCTGAAAGCATAGAAAGATGCATAAAGTTGAAGTTACAGCTTGATTTCAGTGAGTTTTCATCAAAATACAGGAGTTCTGCATAAAGTGTTCATTTTGGCCTTCTCTCGCTGAGAAAACACTATTTGTGACCTGTGATACAAAAATGCCATTACTTTTGTTCAAAGTGAGTTTTCAGTCAAGTTTCAACCTGAAAGCATAGAAAGATGCATAAACTTGAAGTTACAGCTTGATTTCAGTGAGTTTTCATCAAAATACAGGAGTTCTGCATGAAGTGTTCATTTTAGCCTTCTCTCGCTGAGAAAACGCTATTTGTGACCTGCGACACAAAACAGCCATAACTTTTGTTCAAAGTGAGTTTTCAGTCAAGTTTCAACCCGAAAGCATAGAAAGATGCATAAACTTGAAGTTACAGCTTGATTTCAGTGAGTTTTCATCAAAATACAGGAGTTCTGCATGAAGTGTTCATTTTGGCCTTCTCTCGCTGAGAAAACACTATTTGTGACCTGTGATACAAAAATGCCATAACTTTTGTTCAAAGTGAGTTTTCAGTCAAGTTTCATCCTGAAAGCATAGAAAGATGCATAAACTTGAAGTTACAGCTTGATTTCAGTGAGTTTTCATCAAAATACAGGAGTTCTGCATGAAGTGTTCATTTTGGCCTTCTCTCGCTGAGAAAACGCTATTTGTGACCTGCGACACAAAACAGCCATAACTTTTGTTCAAAGTGAGTTTTCAGTCAAGTTTCAACCTGAAAGCATAGAAAGATGCATAAACTTGAAGTTACAGCTTGATTTCAGTGAGTTTTCATCAAAATACAGGAGTTCGGCATGAAGTGTTCATTTTTGCCTTCTCTCGCTGAGAAAACACTATTTGTGACCTGTGATACAAAAATGCCATAACTTTTGTTCAAAGTGAGTTTTCAGTCAAGTTTAAACCTGAAAGCATAGAAAGATGCATAAACTTGAAGTTAAAGCTTGATTTCAGTGAGTTTTCATCAAAATACAGGAGTTCTGCATGAAGTGTTCATTTTGGCCTTCTCTCGCTGAGAAAACACTATTTGTGACCTGTGATACAAAAATGCCATAACTTTTGTTCAAAGTGAGTTTTCAGTCAAGTTTCATCCTGAAAGCATAGAAAGATGCATAAACTTGAAGTTACAGCTTGATTTCAGTGAGTTTTCATCAAAATACAGGAGTTCTGCATGAAGTGCTCATTTTGGCCTTCTCTCGCTGAGAAAACGCTATTTGTGACCTGCGACACAAAACAGCCATAATTTTTGTTCAAAGTGAGTTTTAAGTCAAAATTCAACCTGAAAGCATAGAAAGATGCATAAACTTGAAGTTACAGCTTGATTTCAGTGAGTTTTCATCAAAATACAGGAGTTCTGCATGAAGTGTTCATTTTGGCCTTCTCTCGCTGAGAAAACACTATTTGTGACCTGTGATACAAAAATGCCATAACTTTTGTTCAAAGTGAGTTTTCAGTCAAGTTTTAACCTGAAAGCATAGAAAGATGCATAAACTTGAAGTTACAGCTTGATTTCAGTGAGTTTTCATCAAAATACAGGAGTTCTGCATGAAGTGTTCATTTTGGCCTTCTCTCGCTGAGAAAACGCTATTTGTGACCTGCGACACAAAACAGCCATAACTTTATTTCAAAGTGACTTTTCAGTCAAGTTTCAACCTGAAAGCATAGAAAGATGCATAAACTTGAAGTTACAGCTTGATTTCAGTGAGTTTTCATCAAAATACATGAGTTCTGCATGAAGTTTTCATTTTGGCCTTCTCTCGCTGAGAAAACACTATTTGTGACCTGTGATACAAAAATGCCATAACTTTTGTTCAAAGTGAGTTTTCAGTCAAGTTTCATCCTGAAAGCATAGAAAGATGCATAAACTTGAAGTTACAGCTTGATTTCAGTGAGTTTTCATCAAAATACAGGAGTTCTGCATGAAGTGTTCATTTTGGCCTTCTCTCGCTGAGAAAACGCTATTTGTGACCTGCGACACAAAACAGCCATAACTTTTGTTCAAAGTGAGTTTTCAGTCAAGTTTCAACCTGAAAGCATAGAAAGATGCATAAACTTGAAGTTACAGCTTGATTTCAGTGAGTTTTCATCAAAATACAGGAGTTCTGCATGAAGTGTTCATTTTGGCCTTCTCTCGCTGAGAAAACACTATTTGTGACCTGTGATACAAAAATGCCATAACTTTTGTTCAAAGTGAGTTTTCAGTCAAGTTTCATCCTGAAAGCATAGAAAGATGCATAAACTTGAAGTTACAGCTTGATTTCAGTGAGTTTTCATCAAAATACAGGAGTTCTGCATGAAGTGCTCATTTTGGCCTTCTCTCGCTGAGAAAACGCTATTTGTGACCTGCGACACAAAACAGCCATAATTTTTGTTCAAAGTGAGTTTTAAGTCAAAATTCAACCTGAAAGCATAGAAAGATGCATAAACTTGAAGTTACAGCTTGATTTCAGTGAGTTTTCATCAAAATACAGGAGTTCTGCATGAAGTGTTCATTTTGGCCTTCTCTCGCTGAGAAAACACTATTTGTGACCTGCGACACAAAAAAGCCATAACTTTTCTTCAAAGTAAGTTTTCAGTCAAATTTCATCCTGAAAGCATAGAAAGATGCATAAACTTAAAGTTACAGCTTGATTTCAGTGAGTTTTCATCAAAATACAGGAGTTCTGCATGAAGTGTTCATTTTGGCCTTCTCTCGCTGAGAAAACGCTATTTGTGACCTGCGACACAAAAATGCCATAACTTTTGTTCAAAGTGAGTTTTCAGTCAAGTTTCAACCTGAATGCATAGAAAGATGCATAAACTTGAAGTTACAGCTTGATTTCAGTGAGTTTTCATCAAAATACAGGAGTTCTGCATGAAGTGTTCATTTTGGCCTTCTCTCGCTGAGAAAACACTATTTGTGACCTGTGATACAAAAATGCCATAACTTTTGTTCCAAGTGAGTTTTCAGTCAAGTTTCAACCTGAAAGCATAGAAAGATGCATAAACTTGAAGTTACAGCTTGATTTCAGTGAGTTTTCATCAAAATACAGGAGTTCTGCATGAAGTGTTCATTTTGGCCTTCTCTCGCTGAGAAAACACTACATGTGACCTGTGATACAAAAATGCCATAACTTTTGTTCAAAGTGAGTTTTCAGTCAAGTTTCATCCTGAAAGCATAGAAAGATGCATAAACTTGAAGTTACAGCTTGATTTCACTGAGTTTTCATCAAAATACAGGAGTTCTGCATGAAGTGCTCATTTTGGCCTTCTCTCGCTGAGAAAACGCTATTTGTGACCTGCGACACAAAAATGCCATAACTTTTGTTCAAAGTGAGTTTTCAGTCAAGTTTCAACCTGAAAGCATAGAAAGATGCATAAACTTGAAGTTACAGCTTGATTTCAGTGAGTTTTCATCAAAATACAGGAGTTCTGCATGAAGTGTTCATTTTGGCCTTCTCTCGCTGAGAAAACCCTATTTGTGACCTGTGATACAAAAATGCCATAACTTTTGTTCAAAGTGAGTTTTCAGTCAAGTTTCAACCTTAAAGCATAGAAAGATGCATAACCTTGAAGTTGTTACAGCTTGATTTCAGTGAGTTTTCATCAAAATACAGGAGTTCTGCATGAAGTGTTCATTTTGGCCTTCTCTCGCTGAGAAATCACTATTTGTGACCTGTGATACAAAAATGCCATAACTTTTGTTCAAAGTGAGTTTTCAGTCAAGTTTCAACCTGAAAGCATAGAAGGATGTATAAACTTGAAGTTACAGCTTGATTTCAGTGAGTTTTCATCAAAATACAGGAGTTCTGCATGAAGTGTTCATTTTAGCCTTCTCTCGCTGAGAAAACACTATTTGTGACCTGTGATACAAAAATGCCATAACTTTTGTTCAAAGTGAGTTTTCAGTCAAGTTTCATCCTGAAAGCATAGAAAGATGCATAAACTTGAAGTTACAGCTTGATTTCAGTGAGTTTTCATCAAAATACAGGAGTTCTGCATGAAGTGTTCATTTTGGCCTTCTCTCGCTGAGAAAACACTATTTGTGACCTGTGATACAAAAATGCCATAACTTTTGTTCAAAGTGAGTTTTCAGTCAAGTTTCATCCTGAAAGCATAGAAGGATGTATAAACTTGAAGTTACAGCTTGATTTCAGTGAGTTTTCATCAAAATACAGGAGTTCTGCATGAAGTGTTCATTTTAGCCTTCTCTCGCTGAGAAAACGCAATTTGTGACCTGTGATACAAAAATGCCATAACTTTTGTTCAAAGTGAGTTTTCAGTCAAGTTTCATCCTGAAAGCATAGAAAGATGCATAAACTTGAAGTTACAGCTTGATTTCAGTGAGTTTTCATCAAAATACAGGAGTTCTGCATGAAGTGTTCATTTTGGCCTTCTCTCGCTGACAAAACGCTATTTGTGACCTGCGACACAAAAATGCCATAACTTTTGTTCCAAGTGAGTTTTCAGTCAAGTTTCAACCTGAAAGCATAGAAAGATGCATAAACTTGAAGTTACAGCTTGATTTCAGTGAGTTTTCATCAAAATACAGGAGTTCTGCATGAAGTGTTCATTTTGGCCTTCTCTCGCTGAGAAAACACTATTTGTGACCTGTGATACAAAAATGCCATAACTTTTGTTCCAAGTGAGTTTTCAGTCAAGTTTCAACCTGAAAGCATAGAAAGATGCATAAACTTGAAGTTACAGCTTGATTTCAGTGAGTTTTCATCAAAATACAGGAGTTCTGCATGAAGTGTTCATTTTGGCCTTCTCTCGCTGAGAAATCACTATTTGTGACCTGTGATACAAAAATGCCATAACTTTTGTTCAAAGTGAGTTTTCAGTCAAGTTTCAACCTGAAAGCATAGAAGGATGTATAAACTTGAAGTTACAGCTTGATTTCAGTGAGTTTTCATCAAAATACAGGAGTTCTGCATGAAGTGTTCATTTTAGCCTTCTCTCGCTGAGAAAACACTATTTGTGACCTGTGATACAAAAATGCCATAACTTTTGTTCAAAGTGAGTTTTCAGTCAAGTTTCATCCTGAAAGCATAGAAAGATGCATAAACTTGAAGTTACAGCTTGATTTCAGTGAGTTTTCATCAAAATACAGGAGTTCTGCATGAAGTGTTCATTTTGGCCTTCTCTCGCTGAGAAAACACTATTTGTGACCTGTGATACAAAAATGCCATAACTTTTGTTCAAAGTGAGTTTTCAGTCAAGTTTCATCCTGAAAGCATAGAAGGATGTATAAACTTGAAGTTACAGCTTGATTTCAGTGAGTTTTCATCAAAATACAGGAGTTCTGCATGAAGTGTTCATTTTAGCCTTCTCTCGCTGAGAAAACACTATTTGTGACCTGTGATACAAAAATGCCATAACTTTTGTTCAAAGTGAGTTTTCAGTCAAGTTTCATCCTGAAAGCATAGAAAGATGCATAAACTTGAAGTTACAGCTTGATTTCAGTGAGTTTTCATCAAAATACAGGAGTTCTGCATGAAGTGTTCATTTTGGCCTTCTCTCGCTGAGAAAACACTATTTGTGACCTGTGATACAAAAATGCCATAACTTTTGTTCAAAGTGAGTTTTCAGTCAAGTTTCATCCTGAAAGCATAGAAAGATGCATAAACTTGAAGTTACAGCTTGATTTCAGTGAGTTTTCATCAAAATACAGGAGTTCTGCATGAAGTGTTCATTTTGGCCTTCTCTCGCTGAGAAAACGCTATTTGTGACCTGCGACACAAAACAGCCATAACTTTTGTTCAAAGTGAGTTTTCAGTCAAGTTTCAACCTGAAAGCATAGAAAGATGCATTAACTTGAAGTTACAGCTTGATTTCAGTGAGTTTTCATCAAAATACAGGAGTTCTGCATGAAGTGTTCATTTTGGCCTTCTCTCGCTGAGAAAACACTATTTGTGACCTGTGATACAAAAATGCCATAACTTTTGTTCAAAGTGAGTTTTCAGTCAAGTTTCATCCTGAAAGCATAGAAAGATGCATAAACTTGAAGTTACAGCTTGATTTCAGTGAGTTTTCATCAAAATACAGGAGTTCTGCATGAAGTGCTCATTTTGGCCTTCTCTCGCTGAGAAAACGCTATTTGTGACCTGCGACAAAAAAATGCCATAACTTTTGTTCAAAGTGAGTTTTCAGTCAAGTTTCATCCTGAAAGCATAGAAAGATGCATAAACTTGAAGTTACAGCTTGATTTCAGTGAGTTTTCATCAAAATACAGGAGTTCTGCATGAAGTGTTCATTTTGGCCTTCTCTCGCTGAGAAAACACTATTTGTGACCTGTGATACAAAAATGCCATAACTTTTGTTCAAAGTGAGTTTTCAGTCAAGTTTCAACCTGAAAGCATAGAAAGATGCATAAACTTGAAGTTACAGCTTGATTTCAGTGAGTTTTCATCAAAATACAGGAGTTCTGCATGAAGTGTTCATTTTGGCCTTCTCTCGCTGAGAAAACGCTATTTGTGACATGCGACACAAAAATGCCATAACTTTTGTTCAAAGTGAGTTTTCAGTAAAGTTTCAGCCTGAAAGCATAGAAAGATGCATAAACTTGAAGTTACAGCTTGATTTCAGTGAGTTTTCATCAAAATACAGGAGTTCTGCATGAAGTGTTCATTTTGGCCATCTCTCGCTGAGAAAACACTATTTGTGACCTGTGATATAAAAATGCCATAACTTTTGTTCAAAGTGAGTTTTCAGTCAAGTTTCAACCTGAAAGCATAGAAAGATGCATAAACTTGAAGTTACAGCTTGATTTCAGTGAGTTTTCATCAAAATACAGGAGTTCTGCATGAAGTGTTCATTTTGGCCTTCTCTCGCTGAGAAAACACTATTTGTGACCTGCGACACAAAAAAGCCATAACTTTTGTTCAAAGTGAGTTTTCAGTCAAGTTTCATCCTGAAAGCATAGAAAGATGCATAAACTTGAAGTTACAGCTTGATTTCAGTGAGTTTTCATCAAAATACAGGAGTTCTGCATGAAGTGTTCATTTTGGCCTTCTCTCGCTGAGAAAACGCAATTTGTGACCTGCGACACAAAAATGCCATAACTTTTGTTCAAAGTGAGTTTTCAGTCAAGTTTCAACCTGAAAGCATAGAAAGATGCATTAACTTGAAGTTACAGCTTGATTTCAGTGAGTTTTCATCAAAATACAGGAGTTCTGCATGAAGTGTTCATTTTGGCCTTCTCTCGCTGAGAAAACACTATTTGTGACCTGTGATACAAAAATGCCATAACTTTTGTTCAAAGTGAGTTTTCAGTCAAGTTTCATCCTGAAAGCATAGAAAGATGCATAAACTTGAAGTTACAGCTTGATTTCAGTGAGTTTTCATCAAAATACAGGAGTTCTGCATGAAGTGCTCATTTTGGCCTTCTCTCGCTGAGAAAACGCTATTTGTGACCTGCGACACAAAAATGCCATAACTTTTGTTCAAAGTGAGTTTTCAGTCAAGTTTCACCCTGAAAGCATAGAAAGATGCATAAACTTGAAGTTACAGCTTGATTTCAGTGAGTTTTCATCAAAATACAGGAGTTCTGCATGAAGTGTTCATTTTGGCCTTCTCTCGCTGAGAAAACACTATTTGTGACCTGTGATACAAAAATGCCATAACTTTTGTTCAAAGTGAGTTTTCAGTCAAGTTTCAACCTGAAAGCATAGAAAGATGCATAAACTTGAAGTTACAGCTTGATTTCAGTGAGTTTTCATCAAAATACAGGAGTTCTGCATGAAGTGTTCATTTTGGCCTTCTCTCGCTGAGAAAACACTATTTATGACCTGTGATACAAAAATGCCATAACTTTTGTTCCAAGTGAGTTTTCAGTCAAGTTTCAACTTGAAAGCATAGAAAGATGCATAAACTTGAAGTTACAGCTTGATTTCAGTGAGTTTTCATCAAAATACAGGAGTTCTGCATGAAGTGTTCATTTTGGCCTTCTCTCGCTGAGAAAACACTATTTGTGACCTGTGATACAAAAATGCCATAACTTTTGTTCAAAGTGAGTTTTCAGTCAAGTTTCATCCTGAAAGCATAGAAAGATGCATAAACTTGAAGTTACAGCTTGATTTCAGTGAGTTTTCATCAAAATACAGGAGTTCTGCATGAAGTGTTCATTTTGGCCTTCTCTCGCTGAGAAAACACTATTTGTGACCTGTGATACAAAAATGCCATAACTTTTGTTCAAAGTGAGTTTTCAGTCAAGTTTCATCCTGAAAGCATAGAAAGATGCATAAACTTGAAGTTACAGCTTGATTTCAGTGAGTTTTCATCAAAATACAGGAGTTCTGCATGAAGTGTTCATTTTGGCCTTCTCTCGCTGAGAAAACGCTATTTGTGACCTGCGACACAAAACAGCCATAACTTTTGTTCCAAGTGAGTTTTCAGTCAAGTTTCATCCTGAAAGCATAGAAAGATGCAAAAACTTGAAGTTACAGCTTGATTTCAGTGAGTTTTCATCAAAATACAGGAGTTCTGCATGAAGTGTTCATTTTGGCCTTCTCTCACTGAGAAAACGCTATTTGTGACCTGTGACACTAAACAGCCATAACTTTTGTTCAAAGTGAGTTTTCAGTCAAGTTTCATCCTGAAAGCATAGAAAGATGCATAAACTTGAAGTTACAGCTTGATTTCAGTGAGTTTTCATCAAAATACAGGAGTTCTGCATGAAGTGTTCATTTTGGCCTTCTCTCGCTGAGAAATCACTATTTGTGACCTGTGATACAAAAATGCCATAACTTTTGTTCAAAGTGAGTTTTCAGTCAAGTTTCAACCTGAAAGCATAGAAGGATGTATAAACTTGAAGTTACAGCTTGATTTCAGTGAGTTTTCATCAAAATACAGGAGTTCTGCATGAAGTGTTCATTTTAGCCTTCTCTCGCTGAGAAAACACTATTTGTGACCTGTGATACAAAAATGCCATAACTTTTGTTCAAAGTGAGTTTTCAGTCAAGTTTCAACCTGAAAGCATAGAAAGATGCGTAAACTTGAAGTTACAGCTTGATTTCAGTGAGTTTTCATCAAAATACAGGAGTTCTTCATGAAGTGTTCATTTTGGCCTTCTCTCGCTGAGAAAACACTATTTGTGACCTGTGATACAAAAATGCCATAACTTTTGTTCAAAGTGAGTTTTAAGTCAAGTTTCATCCTGAAAGCATAGAAAGATGCATAAACTTGAAGTTACAGCTTGATTTCAGTGAGTTTTCATCAAAATACAGGAGTTCTGCATGAAGTGTTCATTTTGGCCTTCTCTTGCTGAGAAAACGCTATTTTTGACCTGCGACACAAAACAGCCATAACTTTTGTTCAAAGTGAGTTTTCAGTCAAGTTTCAACCTGAAAGCATAGAAAGATGCATAAACTTGAAGTTACAGCTTGATTTCAGTGAGTTTTCATCAAAATACAGGAGTTCTGCATGAAGTGTTCATTTTGGCCTTCTCTCGCTGAGAAAACACTATTTGTGACCTGTGATACAAAAATGCCATAACTTTTGTTCCAAGTGAGTTTTCAGTCAAGTTTCAACCTGAAAGCATAGAAAGATGCATAAACTTGAAGTTACAGCTTGATTTCAGTGAGTTTTCATCAAAATATAGGAGTTCTGCATGAAGTGTTCATTTTGGCCTTCTCTCGCTGAGAAAACACTATTTGTGACCTGTGATACAAAAATGCCATAACTTTTGTTCAAAGTGAGTTTTCAGTCAAGTTTCATCCTGAAAGCATAGAAAGATGCATAAACTTGAAGTTACAGCTTGATTTCAGTGAGTTTTCATCAAAATACAGGAGTTCTGCATGAAGTGTTCATTATGGCCTTCTCTCGCTGAGAAAACGCTATTTGTGACCTGCGACACAAAAATGCCATAACTTTTGTTCAAAGTGAGTTTTCAGTAAAGTTTCAGCCTGAAAGCATAGAAAGATGCATAAACTTGAAGTTACAGCTTGATTTCAGTGAGTTTTCATCAAAATACAGGTGTTCTGCATGAAGTGTTCATTTTGGCATTCTCTCGCTGAGAAAACACTATTTGTGACCTGTGATACAAAAATGCCATAACTTTTGTTCAAAGTGAGTTTTCAGTCAAGTTTCAACCTGAAAGCATAGAAAGATGCATAAACTTGAAGTTACAGCTTGATTTCAGTGAGTTTTCATCAAAATACAGGAGTTCTGCATGAAGTGTTCATTTTGGCCTTCTCTCGCTGAGAAAACACTATTTGTGAACTGTGATACAAAAATGCCATAACTTTTGTTCAAAGTGAGTTTTAAGTCGAGTTTCATCCTGAAAGCATAGAAAGATGCATAAACTTGAAGTTACAGCTTGATTTAAGTGAGTTTTCATCAAAATACAGGAGTTCTGCATGAAGTGTTCATTTTGGCCTTCTCTCGCTGAGAAAACGCTATTTGTGACCTGTGATACAAAAATGCCATAACTTTTGTTCAAAGTGAGTTTTCAGTCAAGTTTCAACCTGAAAGCATAGAAGGATGTATAATCTTGAAGTTACAGCTTGATTTCAGTGAGTTTTCATCAAAATACAGGAGTTCTGCATGAAGTGTTCATTTTAGCCTTCTCTCGCTGAGAAAACACTATTTGTGACCTGTGATACAAAAATGCCATAACTTTTGTTCAAAGTGAGTTTTCAGTCAAGTTTCATCCTGAAAGCATAGAAAGATGCATAAACTTGAAGTTACAGCTTGATTTCAGTGAGTTTTCATCAAAATACAGGAGTTCTGCATGAAGTGTTCATTTTGGCCTTCTCTCGCTGAGAAAACACTATTTGTGACCTGCGACACAAAACAGCCATAACTTTTCTTCAAAGTGAGTTTTCAGTCAAGTTTCATCCTGAAAGCAAAGAAAGATGCATAAACTTGAAGTTACAGCTTGATTTCAGTGAGTTTTCATCAAAATACAGGAGTTCTGCATGAAGTATTCATTTTGGCCTTCTCTCGCTGAGAAAACACTATTTGTGACCTGTGAAACAAAAATGCCATAACTTTTGTTCAAAGTGAGTTTTCAGTCAAGTTTCAACCTGAAAGCATAGAAAGATGCATAAACTTGAAGTTACAGCTTGATTTCAGTGAGTTTTCATCAAAATACAGGAGTTCTGCATGAAGTGTTCATTTTGGCCTTCTCTCGCTGAGAAATCACTATTTGTGACCTGTGATACAAAAATGCCATAACTTTTGTTCAAAGTGAGTTTTCAGTCAAGTTTCAACCTGAAAGCATAGAAGGATGTATAAACTTGAAGTTACAGCTTGATTTCAGTGAGTTTTCATCAAAATACAGGAGTTCTGCATGAAGTGTTCATTTTGGCCTTCTCTCGCTGAGAAAACGCTATTTGTGACCTGCGACACAAAACAGACATAACTTTTGTTCAAAGTGAGTTTTCAGTCAAGTTTCAACCTGAAAGCATAGAAAGATGCATAAACTTGAAGTTACAGCTTGATTTCAGTGAGTTTTCATCAAAATACAGGAGTTCTGCATGAAGTGTTCATTTTGGCCTTCTCTCGCTGAGAAAACACTATTTGTGACCCGTGATACAAAAATGCCATAACTTTTGTTCAAAGTGAGTTTTCAGTCAAGTTTCAACCTGAAAGCATAGAAAGATGCATAAACTTGAAGTTACAGCTTGATTTCAGTGAGTTTTCATCAAAATACAGGAGTTCTGCATGAAGTGTTCATTTTGGCCTTCTCTCGCTGAGAAAACACTATTTGTGACCTGTGATACAAAAATGCCATAACTTTTGTTCAAAGTGAGTTTTCAGTCAAGTTTCAACCTGAAAGCATAGAAAGATGCATAAACTTGAAGTTACAGCTTGATTTCAGTGAGTTTTCATCAAAATACAGGAGTGTTCATTTTAGCCTTCTCTCGCTGAGAAAACACTATTTGTGACCTGTGATACAAAAATGCCATAACTTTTGTTCAAAGTGAGTTTTCAGTCAAGTTTCATCCTGAAAGCATAGAAAGATGCAAAAACTTGAAGTTACAGCTTGATTTCAGTGAGTTTTCATCAAAATACAGGAGTTCTGCATGAAGTGCTCATTTTGGCCTTCTCTCGCTGAGAAAACACTATTTGTGACCTGTGATACAAAAATGCCATAACTTTTGTTCAAAGTGAGTTTTCAGTCAAGTTTCAACCTGAAAGCATAGAAAGATGCATAAACTTGAAGTTACAGCTTGATTTCAGTGAGTTTTCATCAAAATACAGGAGTTCTGCATGAAGTGTTCATTTTGGCCTTCTCTCGCTGAGAAAACACTATTTGTGACCTGTGATACAAAAATGCCATAACTTTTGTTCAAAGTGAGTTTTCAGTCAAGTTTCAACCTGAAAGCATAGAAAGATGCATAAACTTGAAGTTACAGCTTGATTTCAGTGAGTTTTCATCAAAATACAGGAGTTCTGCATGAAGTGTTCATTTTGGCCTTCTCTCGCTGAGAAAACGCTATTTGTGACCTGCGACACAAAACAGCCATAACTTTTGTTCAAAGTGAGTTTTCAGTCAAGTTTCAACCTGAAAGCATAGAAAGATGCATAAACTTGAAGTTACAGCTTGATTTCAGTGAGTTTTCATCAAAATACAGGAGTTCTGCATGAAGTGTTCATTTTGGCCTTCTCTCGCTGAGAAAACGCAATTTGTGACCTGCGACACAAAACAGCCATAACTTTTGTTCAAAGTGAGTTTTCAGTCAAGTTTCAACCTGAAAGCATAGAAAGATGCGTAAACTTGAAGTTACAGCTTGATTTCAGTGAGTTTTCATCAAAATACAGGAGTTCTGCATGAAGTGTTCATTTTGGCCTTCTCTCGCTGAGAAAACACTATTTGTGACCTGTGATACAAAAATGCCATAACTTTTGTTCAAAGTGAGTTTTAAGTCAAGTTTCATCCTGAAAGCATAGACAGATGCATAAACTTGAAGTTACAGCTTGATTTCAGTGAGTTTTCATCAAAATACAGGAGTTCTGCATGAAGTGTTCATTTTGGCCTTCTCTCGCTGAGAAAACGCTATTTGTGACCTGCGACACAAAACAGCCATAACTTTTGTTCAAAGTGAGTTTTCAGTCAAGTTTCAACCTGAAAGCATAGAAAGATGTATAAACTTGAAGTTACAGCTTGAATTCAGTGAGTTTTCATCAAAATACAGGAGTTCTGCATGAAGTGTTCATTTTGGCCTTCTCTCGCTGAGAAAACACTATTTGTGACCTGTGATACAAAAATGCCATAACTTTTGTTCAAAGTGAGTTTTCAGTCAAGTTTCATCCTGAAAGCATAGAAAGATGCATAAACTTGAAGTTACAGCTTGATTTCAGTGAGTTTTCATCAAAATACAGGAGTTCTGCATGAAGTGTTCATTTTGGCCTTCTCTCGCTGAGAAAACACTATTTGTGACCTGTGATACAAAAATGCCATAACTTTTGTTCAAAGTGAGTTTTCAGTCAAGTTTCATCCTGAAAGCATAGAAAGATGCATAAACTTGAAGTTACAGCTTGATTTCAGTGAGTTTTCATCAAAATACAGGAGTTCTGCATGAAGTGTTCATTTTGGCCTTCTCTCGCTGAGAAAACACTATTTGTGACCTGCGACACAAAAAAGCCATAACTTTTCTTCAAAGTGAGTTTTCAGTCAAGTTTCATCCTGAAAGCATAGAAAGATGCATAAACTTGAAGTTACAGCTTGATTTCAGTGAGTTTTCATCAAAATACAGGAGTTCTGCATGAAGTGTTCATTTTGGCCTTCTCTCGCTGAGAAAACGCTATTTGTGACCTGCGACACAAAACAGCCATAACTTTTGTTCAAAGTGAGTTTTCAGTCAAGTTTCAACCTGAAAGCATAGAAAGATGCATAAACTTGAAGTTACAGCTTGATTTCAGTGAGTTTTCATCAAAATACAGGAGTTCTGCATGAAGTGTTCATTTTGGCCTTCTCTCGCTGAGAAAACACTATTTGTGACCTGTGATACAAAAATGCCATAACTTTTGTTCAAAGTGAGTTTTCAGTCAAGTTTCATCCTGAAAGCATAGAAAGATGCATAAACTTGAAGTTACAGCTTGATTTCAGTGAGTTTTCATCAAAATACAGGAGTTCTGCATGAAGTGTTCATTTTGGCCTTCTCTCGCTGAGAAAACGCTATTTGTGACCTGCGACACAAAACAGCCATAACTTTTGTTCAAAGTGAGTTTTCAGTCAAGTTTCAACCTGAAAGCATAGAAAGATGTATAAACTTGAAGTTACAGCTTGATTTCAGTGAGTTTTCATCAAAATACAGGAGTTCTGCATGAAGTGTTCATTTTGGCCTTCTCTCGCTGAGAAAACGCTATTTGTGACCTGCGACACAAAACAGACATAACTTTTGTTCAAAGTGAGTTTTCAGTCAAGTTTCAACCTGAAAGCATAGAAAGATGCATAAACTTGAAGTTACAGCTTGATTTCAGTGAGTTTTCATCAAAATACAGGAGTTCTGCATGAAGTGCTCATTTTGGCCTTCTCTCGCTGAGAAAACGCTATTTGTGACCTGCGACACAAAAGAGCCATAACTTTTGTTCAAAGTGAGTTTACAGTCAAGTTTCAACCTGAAAGCATAGAAAGATGTATAAACTTGAAGTTACAGCTTGATTTCAGTGAGTTTTCATCAAAATACAGGAGTTCTGCATGAAGTGTTCATTTTAGCCTTCTCTCGCTGAGAAAACACTATTTGTGACCTGTGATACAAAAATGCCATAACTTTTGTTCAAAGTGAGTTTTCAGTCAAGTTTCAACCTGAAAGCATAGAAAGATGCGTAAACTTGAAGTTACAGCTTGATTTCAGTGAGTTTTCATCAAAATACAGGAGTTCTGCATGAAGTGTTCATTTTGGCCTTCTCTCGCTGAGAAAACACTATTTGTGACCTGTGATACAAAAATGCCATAACTTTTGTTCAAAGTGAGTTTTAAGTCAAGTTTCATCCTGAAAGCATAGACAGATGCATAAACTTGAAGTTACAGCTTGATTTCAGTGAGTTTTCATCAAAATACAGGAGTTCTGCATGAAGTGTTCATTTTGGCCTTCTCTCGCTGAGAAA
Organism: Aulostomus chinensis; assembly: GCF_037954235.1. NCBI lineage: Eukaryota > Metazoa > Chordata > Actinopteri > Syngnathiformes > Aulostomidae > Aulostomus > Aulostomus chinensis. The sequence continues at coordinate 101,757 of NW_028234199.1, forward strand.
ACGCTATTTGTGACCTGCGACACAAAACAGCCATAACTTTTGTTCAAAGTGAGTTTTCAGTCAAGTTTCAACCTGAAAGCATAGAAAGATGTATAAACTTGAAGTTAAAGCTTGAATTCAGTGAGTTTTCATCAAAATACAGGAGTTCTGCATGAAGTGTTCATTTTGGCCTTCTCTCGCTGAGAAAACACTATTTGTGACCTGTGATACAAAAATGCCATAACTTTTGTTCAAAGTGAGTTTTCAGTCAAGTTTCATCCTGAAAGCATAGAAAGATGCATAAACTTGAAGTTACAGCTTGATTTCAGTGAGTTTTCATCAAAATACAGGAGTTCTGCATGAAGTGTTCATTTTGGCCTTCTCTCGCTGAGAAAACACTATTTGTGACCTGTGATACAAAAATGCCATAACTTTTGTTCAAAGTGAGTTTTCAGTCAAGTTTCAACCTGAAAGCATAGAAAGATGCATAAACTTGAAGTTACAGCTTGATTTCAGTGAGTTTTCATCAAAATACAGGAGTGTTCATTTTAGCCTTCTCTCGCTGAGCAAACACTATTTGTGACCTGTGATACAAAAATGCCATAACTTTTGTTCAAAGTGAGTTTTCAGTCAAGTTTCATCCTGAAAGCATAGAAAGATGCAAAAACTTGAAGTTACAGCTTGATTTCAGTGAGTTTTCATCAAAATACAGGAGTTCTGCATGAAGTGTTCATTTTGGCCTTCTGTCGCTGAGAAAACGCTATTTGTGACCTGCGACACAAAACAGCCATAACTTTTGTTCAAAGTGAGTTTTCAGTCAAGTTTCAACCTGAAAGCATAGAAAGATGCATAAACTTGAAGTTACAGCTTGATTTCAGTGAGTTTTCATCAAAATACAGGAGTTCTGCATGAAGTGTTCATTTTGGCCTTCTCTCGCTGAGAAAACACTATTTGTGACCTGCGACACAAAACAGCCATAACTTTTCTTCAAAGTTAGTTTTCAGTCAAGTTTCATCCTGAAAGCAAAGAAAGATGCATAAACTTGAAGTTAAAGCGTGATTTCAGTGAGTATTCATCAAAATACAGGAGTTCTACATGAAGTGTTCATTTTGGCCTTCTCTCGCTGAGAAAACGCTATTTGTGACCTGTGACACTAAACAGCCATAACTTTTGTTCAAAGTGAGTTTTCAGTCAAGTTTCAACCTGAAAGCATAGAAAGATGCATAAACTTGAAGTTACAGCTTGATTTCAGTGAGTTTTCATCAAAATACAGGAGTTCTGCATGAAGTGTTCATTTTGGCCTTCTCTCGCTGAGAAAACGCAATTTGTGACCTGCGACACAAAACAGCCATAACTTTTGTTCAAAGTGAGTTTTCAGTCAAGTTTCAACCTGAAAGAATAGAAAGATGCATAAACTTGAAGTTACAGCTTGATTTCAGTGAGTTTTCATCAAAATACAGGAGTTCTGCATGAAGTGTTCATTTTGGCCTTCTCTCGCTGAGAAAACACTATTTGTGACCTGTGATACAAAAATGCCATAACTTTTGTTCAAAGTGAGTTTTCAGTCAAGTTTCAACCTGAAAGCAAAGAAAGATGCATAAACTTGAAGTTAAAGCGTGATTTCAGTGAGTATTCATCAAAATACAGGAGTTCTACATGAAGTGTTCATTTTGGCCTTCTCTCGCTGAGAAAACGCTATTTGTGACCTGTGACACTAAACAGCCATAACTTTTGTTCAAAGTGAGTTTTCAGTCAAGTTTCAACCTGAAAGCATAGAAAGATGCATAAACTTGAAGTTACAGCTTGATTTCAGTGAGTTTTCATCAAAATACAGGAGTTCTGCATGAAGTGTTCATTTTGGCCTTCTCTCGCTGAGAAAACGCAATTTGTGACCTGCGACACAAAACAGCCATAACTTTTGTTCAAAGTGAGTTTTCAGTCAAGTTTCAACCTGAAAGAATAGAAAGATGCATAAACTTGAAGTTACAGCTTGATTTCAGTGAGTTTTCATCAAAATACAGGAGTTCTGCATGAAGTGTTCATTTTGGCCTTCTCTCGCTGAGAAAACACTATTTGTGACCTGTGATACAAAAATGCCATAACTTTTGTTCAAAGTGAGTTTTCAGTCAAGTTTCAACCTGAAAGCATAGAAAGATGCATAAACTTGAAGTTACAGCTTGATTTCAGTGAGTTTTCATCAAAATACAGGAGTTCTGCATGAAGTGTTCATTTTGGCCTTCTCTCGCTGAGAAAACACTATTTGTGACCTGTGATACAAAAATGCCATAACTTTTGTTCCAAGTGAGTTTTCAGTCAAGTTTCATCCTGAAAGCATAGAAAGATGCATAAACTTGAAGTTACAGCTTGATTTCAGTGAGTTTTCATCAAAATATAGGAGTTCTGCATGAAGTGTTCATTTTGGCCTTCTCTCGCTGAGAAAACACTATTTGTGACCTGTGATACAAAAATGCCATAACTTTTATTCAAAGTGAGTTTTCAGTCAAGTTTCATCCTGAAAGCATAGAAAGATGCATAAACTTGAAGTTACAGCTTGATTTCAGTGAGTTTTCATCAAAATACAGGAGTTCTGCATGAAGTGTTCATTTTGGCCTTCTCTCGCTGAGAAAACGCTATTTGTGACCTGCGACACAAAAATGCCATAACTTTTGTTCAAAGTGAGTTTTCAGTAAAGTTTCAGCCTGAAAGCATAGAAAGATGCATAAACTTGAAGTTACAGCTTGATTTCAGTGAGTTTTCATCAAAATACAGGTGTTCTGCATGAAATGTTCATTTTGGCCTTCTCTCGCTGAGAAAACACTATTTGTGACCTGTGATACAAAAATGCCATAACTTTTGTTCAAAGTGAGTTTTCAGTCAAGTTTCAACCTGAAAGCATAGAAAGATGCATAAACTTGAAGTTACAGCTTGATTTCAGTGAGTTTTCATCAAAATACAGGAGTTCTGCATGAAGTGTTCATTTTGGCCTTCTCTCGCTGAGAAAACACTATTTGTGAACTGTGATACAAAAATGCCATAACTTTTGTTCAAAGTGAGTTTTAAGTCAAGTTTCATCCTGAAAGCATAGAAAGATGCATAAACTTGAAGTTACAGCTTGATTTCAGTGAGTTTTCATCAAAATACAGGAGTTCTGCATGAAGTGTTCATTTTGGCCTTCTCTCGCTGAGAAAACGCTATTTGTGACCTGCGACACAAAACAGCCATAACTTTTGTTCAAAGTGAGTTTTCAGTCAAGTTTCAACCTGAAAGCATAGAAAGATGTATAAACTTGAAGTTACAGCTTGATTTCAGTGAGTTTTCATCAAAATACAGGAGTTCTGCATGAAGTGTTCATTTTGGCCTTCTCTCGCTGAGAAAACGCTATTTGTGACCTGCGACACAAAACAGACATAACTTTTGTTCAAAGTGAGTTTTCAGTCAAGTTTCAACCTGAAAGCATAGAAAGATGCATAAACTTGAAGTTACAGCTTGATTTCAGTGAGTTTTCATCAAAATACAGGAGTTCTGCATGAAGTGCTCATTTTGGCCTTCTCTCGCTGAGAAAACGCTATTTGTGACCTGCGACACAAAACAGCCATAACTTTTATTCAAAGTGAGTTTTCAGTCAAGTTTCATCCTGAAAGCATAGAAAGATGCATAAACTTGAAGTTACAGCTTGATTTCAGTGAGTTTTCATCAAAATACAGGAGTTCTGCATGAAGTGTTCATTTTAGCCTTCTCTCGCTGAGAAATCACTATTTGTGACCTGTGATACAAAAATGCCATAACTTTTGTTCAAAGTGAGTTTTCAGTCAAGTTTCAACCTGAAAGCATAGAAGGATGTATAAACTTGAAGTTACAGCTTGATTTCAGTGAGTTTTCATCAAAATACAGGAGTTCTGCATGAAGTGTTCATTTTGGCCTTCTCTCGCTGAGAAATCACTATTTGTGACCTGCGACACAAAACAGCCATAACTTTTCTTCAAAGTGAGTTTTCAGTCAAGTTTCATCCTGAAAGCAAAGAAAGATGCATAAACTTGAAGTTACAGCTTGATTTCAGTGAGTTTTCATCAAAATACAGGAGTTCTGCATGAAGTGTTCATTTTGGCCTTCTCTCGCTGAGAAAACGCTATTTGTGACCTGTGACACTAAACAGCCATAACTTTTGTTCAAAGTGAGTTTTCAGTCAAGTTTAAACCTGAAAGCATAGAAAGATGCATAAACTTGAAGTTACAGCTTGATTTCAGTGAGTTTTCATCAAAATACAGGAGTTCTGCATGAAGTGCTCATTTTGGCCTTCTCTCGCTGAGAAAACGCTATTTGTGACCTGCGACACAAAACAGCCATAACTTTTGTTCAAAGTGAGTTTTCAGTCAAGTTTCATCCTGAAAGCATAGAAAGATGCATAAACTTGAAGTTACAGCTTGATTTCAGTGAGTTTTCATCAAAATACAGGAGTTCTGCATGAAGTGTTCATTTTGGCCTTCTCTCGCTGAGAAAACACTATTTGTGACCTGTGATACAAAAATGCCATAACTTTTGTTCAAAGTGAGTTTTCAGTCAAGTTTCATCCTGAAAGTATAGAAAGATGCATAAACTTGAAGTTACAGCTTGATTTCAGTGAGTTTTCATCAAAATACAGGAGTTCTGCATGAAGTGTTCATTTTGGCCTTCTCTCGCTGAGAAAACGCTATTTGTGACCTGCGACACAAAACAGCCATAACTTTTGTTCAAAGTGAGTTTTCAGTCAAGTTTCAACCTGAAAGCATAGAAAGATGCATAAACTTGAAGTTACAGCTTGATTTCAGTGAGTTTTCATCAAAATACAGGAGTTCTGCATGAAGTGCTCATTTTGGCCTTCTCTCGCTGAGAAAACGCTATTTGTGACCTGCGACACAAAACAGCCATAACTTTTGTTCAAAGTGAGTTTTCAGTCAAGTTTAAACCTGAAAGCATAGAAAGATGCATAAACTTGAAGTTACAGCTTGATTTCAGTGAGTTTTCATCAAAATACAGGAGTTCTGCATGAAGTGTTCATTTTGGCCTTCTCTCGCTGAGAAAACACTATTTGTGACCTGCGACACAAAACAGCCATAACTTTTCTTCAAAGTGAGTTTTCAGTCAAGTTTCATCCTGAAAGCAAAGAAAGATGCATAAACTTGAAGTTACAGCTTGATTTCAGTGAGTTTTCATCAAAATACAGGAGTTCTGCATGAAGTGTTCATTTTGGCCTTCTCTCGCTGAGAAAACGCTATTTGTGACCTGTGACACTAAACAGCCATAACTTTTTTTCAAAGTGAGTTTTCAGTCAAGTTTAAACCTGAAAGCATAGAAAGATGCATAAACTTGAAGTTACAGCTTGATTTCAGTGAGTTTTCATCAAAATACAGGAGTTCTGCATGAAGTGTTCATTTTAGCCTTCTCTCGCGGAGAAAACACTATTTGTGACCTGTGATACAAAAATGCCATAACTTTTGTTCAAAGTGAGTTTTCAGTCAAGTTTCAACCTGAAAGCATAGAAAGATGCATAAACTTGAAGTTACAGCTTGATTTCAGTGAGTTTTCATCAAAATACAGGAGTTCTGCATGAAGTGTTCATTTTGGCCTTCTCTCGCTGAGAAAACACTATTTGTGAACTGTGATACAAAAATGCCATAACTTTTGTTCAAAGTGAGTTTTAAGTCAAGTTTCAACCTGAAAGCATAGAAAGATGTATAAACTTGAAGTTACAGCTTGATTTGAGTGAGTTTTCATCAAAATACAGGAGTTCTGCATGAAGTGTTCATTTTGGCCTTCTCTCGCTGAGAAAACGCTATTTGTGACCTGCGACACAAAACAGACATAACTTTTGTTCAAAGTGAGTTTTCAGTCAAGTTTCAACCTGAAAGCATAGAAAGATGCATAAACTTGAAGTTACAGCTTGATTTCAGTGAGTTTTCATCAAAATACAGGAGTTCTGCATGAAGTGCTCATTTTGGCCTTCTCTCGCTGAGAAAACGCTATTTGTGACCTGCGACACAAAAAAACCATAACTTTTGTTCAAAGTGAGTTTTCAGTCAAGCTTCATCCTGAAAGCATAGAAAGATGCATAAACTTGAAGTTACAGCTTGATTTCAGTGAGTTTTCATCAAAATACAGGAGTTCTGCATGAAGTGTTCATTTTGGCCTTCTCTCGCTGAGAAAACGCTATTTGTGACCTGCGACACAAAAATGCCATAACTTTTGTTCAAAGTGAGTTTTCAGTAAAGTTTCAGCCTGAAAGCATAGAAAGATGCATAAACTTGAAGATACAGCTTGATTTCAGTAAGTTTTCATCAAAATACAGGAGTTCTGCATGAAGTGTTCATTTTGGCCTTCTCTCGCTGAGAAAACACTATTTGTGACCTGTGATACAAAAATGCCATAACTTTTGTTCAAAGTGAGTTTTCAGTCAAGTTTCAACCTGAAAGCATAGAAAGATGCATAAACTTGAAGTTACAGCTTGATTTCAGTGAGTTTTCATCAAAATACAGGAGTTCTGCATGAAGTGTTCATTTTGGCCTTCTCTCGCTGAGAAAACACTATTTGTGACCTGTGATACAAAAATGCCATAACTTTTGTTCAAAGTGAGTTTTCAGTCAAGTTTCATCCTGAAAGCATGGAAAGATGCATAAACTTGAAGTTACAGCTTGATTTCAGTGAGTTTTCATCAAAATACAGGAGTTCTGCATGAAGTGCTCATTTCGGCCTTCTCTCACTGAGAAAACGCTATTTGTGACCTGCGACACAAAACAGCCATAACTTTTGTTCAAAGTGAGTTTTCAGTCAAGTTTCATCCTGAAAGCATAGAAAGATTCATAAACTTGAAGTTACAGCTTGATTTCAGTGATTTTTCATCAAAATACAGGAGTTCTGCATGAAGTGTTCATTTTGGCCTTCTCTCGCTGAGAAAACACTATTTGTGACCTGTGATACAAAAATGCCATAACTTTTGTTCAAAGTGAGTTTTCAGTCAAGTTTCAACCTGAAAGCATAGAAAGATGCATAAACTTGAAGTTACAGCTTGATTTCAGTGAGTTTTCATCAAAATACAGGAGTTCTGCATGAAGTGTTCATTTTGGCCTTCTCTCGCTGAGAAAACGCTATTTGTGACCTGCGACACAAAACAGCCATAACTTTTGTTCAAAGTGAGTTTTCAGTCAAGTTTCAACCTGAAAGCATAGAAAGATGCATAAACTTGAAGTTACAGCTTGATTTCAGTGAGTTTTCATCAAAATACAGGAGTTCTGCATGAAGTGTTCATTTTGGCCTTCTCTCGCTGAGAAAACGCTATTTGTGACCTGTGACACTAAACAGCCATAACTTTTGTTCAAAGTGAGTTTTCAGTCAAGTTTAAACCTGAAAGCATAGAAAGATGCATAAACTTGAAGTTACAGCTTGATTTCAGTGAGTTTTCATCAAAATACAGGAGTTCTGCATGAAGTGTTCATTTTGGCCTTCTCTCGCGGAGAAAACACTATTTGTGACCTGTGATACAAAAATGCCATAACTTTTGTTCAAAGTGAGTTTTCAGTCAAGTTTCAACCTGAAAGCATAGAAAGATGCATAAACTTGAAGTTACAGCTTGATTTCAGTGAGTTTTCATCAAAATACAGGAGTTCTGCATGAAGTGTTCATTTTGGCCTTCTCTCGCTGAGAAAACACTATTTGTGACCTGTGATACAAAAATGCCATAACTTTTGTTCAAAGTGAGTTTTCAGTCAAGTTTCAACCTGAAAGCATAGAAAGATGCAAAAACTTGAAGTTACAGCTTGATTTCAGTGAGTTTTCATCAAAATACAGGAGTTCTGCATGAAGTGTTCATTTTGGCCTTCTCTCGCTGAGAAAACACTATTTGTGACCTGTGATACAAAAATGCCATAACTTTTGTTCAAAGTGAGTTTTCAGTCAAGTTTCAACCTGAAAGCATAGAAAGATGCATAAACTTGAAGTTACAGCTTGATTTCAGTGAGTTTTCATCAAAATACAGGAGTTCTGCATGAAGTGTTCATTTTAGCCTTCTCTCGCTGAGAAAACACTATTTGTGACCTGTGATACAAAAATGCCATAACTTTTGTTCAAAGTGAGTTTTCAGTCAAGTTTCATCCTGAAAGCATAGAAAGATGCAAAAACTTGAAGTTACAGCTTGATTTCAGTGAGTTTTCATCAAAATACAGGAGTTCTGCATGAAGTGTTCATTTTGGCCTTCTCTCGCTGAGAAAACGCTATTTGTGACCTGCGACACAAAACAGCCATAACTTTTGTTCAAAGTGAGTTTTCAGTCAAGTTTCAACCTGAAAGCATAGAAAGATGCATAAACTTGAAGTTACAGCTTGATTTCAGTGAGTTTTCATCAAAATACAGGAGTTCTGCATGAAGTGTTCATTTTGGCCTTCTCTCGCTGAGAAAACGCAATTTGTGACCTGCGACACAAAACAGCCATAACTTTTGTTCAAAGTGAGTTTTCAGTCAAGTTTCAACCTGAAAGCATAGAAAGATGCATAAACTTGAAGTTACAGCTTGATTTCAGTGAGTTTTCATCAAAATACAGGAGTTCTGCATGAAGTGTTCATTTTGGCCTTCTCTCGCTGAGAAAACACTATTTGTGACCTGTGATACAAAAATGCCATAACTTTTGTTCAAAGTAAGTTTTCAGTCAAGTTTCATCCTGAAAGCATAGAAAGATGCATAAACTTGAAGTTACAGCTTGATTTCAGTGAGTTTTCATCAAAATACAGGAGTTCTGCATGAAGTGTTCATTTTGGCCTTCTCTCGCTGAGAAAACGATATTTGTGACCTGCGACACAAAACAGCCATAACTTTTGTTCAAAGTGAGTTTTCAGTCAAGTTTCAACCTGAAAGCATAGAAAGATGCATAAACTTGAAGTTACAGCTTGATTTCAGTGAGTTTTCATCAAAATACAGGAGTTCTGCATGAAGTGCTCATTTTGGCCTTCTCTCGCTGAGAAAACGCTATTTGTGACCTGCGACACAAAACAGCCATAACTTTTGTTCAAAGTGAGTTTTCAGTCAAGTTTAAACCTGAAAGCATAGAAAGATGCATAAACTTGAAGTTACAGCTTGATTTCAGTGAGTTTTCATCAAAATACAGGAGTTCTGCATGAAGTGTTCATTTTGGCCTTCTCTCGCTGAGAAAACACTATTTGTGACCTGCGACACAAAACAGCCATAACTTTTCTTCAAAGTGAGTTTTCAGTCAAGTTTCATCCTGAAAGCAAAGAAAGATGCATAAACTTGAAGTTACAGCTTGATTTCAGTGAGTTTTCATCAAAATACAGGAGTTCTGCATGAAGTGTTCATTTTGGCCTTCTCTCGCTGAGAAAACGCTATTTGTGACCTGTGACACTAAACAGCCATAACTTTTTTTCAAAGTGAGTTTTCAGTCAAGTTTAAACCTGAAAGCATAGAAAGATGCATAAACTTGAAGTTACAGCTTGATTTCAGTGAGTTTTCATCAAAATACAGGAGTTCTGCATGAAGTGTTCATTTTAGCCTTCTCTCGCGGAGAAAACACTATTTGTGACCTGTGATACAAAAATGCCATAACTTTTGTTCAAAGTGAGTTTTCAGTCAAGTTTCAACCTGAAAGCATAGAAAGATGCATAAACTTGAAGTTACAGCTTGATTTCAGTGAGTTTTCATCAAAATACAGGAGTTCTGCATGAAGTGTTCATTTTGGCCTTCTCTCGCTGAGAAAACACTATTTGTGAACTGTGATACAAAAATGCCATAACTTTTGTTCAAAGTGAGTTTTAAGTCAAGTTTCAACCTGAAAGCATAGAAAGATGTATAAACTTGAAGTTACAGCTTGATTTCAGTGAGTTTTCATCAAAATACAGGAGTTCTGCATGAAGTGTTCATTTTGGCCTTCTCTCGCTGAGAAAACGCTATTTGTGACCTGCGACACAAAACAGACATAACTTTTGTTCAAAGTGAGTTTTCAGTCAAGTTTCAACCTGAAAGCATAGAAAGATGCATAAACTTGAAGTTACAGCTTGATTTCAGTGAGTTTTCATCAAAATACAGGAGTTCTGCATGAAGTGCTCATTTTGGCCTTCTCTCGCTGAGAAAACGCTATTTGTGACCTGCGACACAAAAAAACCATAACTTTTGTTCAAAGTGAGTTTTCAGTCAAGCTTCATCCTGAAAGCATAGAAAGATGCATAAACTTGAAGTTACAGCTTGATTTCAGTGAGTTTTCATCAAAATACAGGAGTTCTGCATGAAGTGTTCATTTTGGCCTTCTCTCGCTGAGAAAACGCTATTTGTGACCTGCGACACAAAAATGCCATAACTTTTGTTCAAAGTGAGTTTTCAGTAAAGTTTCAGCCTGAAAGCATAGAAAGATGCATAAACTTGAAGATACAGCTTGATTTCAGTAAGTTTTCATCAAAATACAGGAGTTCTGCATGAAGTGTTCATTTTGGCCTTCTCTCGCTGAGAAAACACTATTTGTGACCTGTGATACAAAAATGCCATAACTTTTGTTCAAAGTGAGTTTTCAGTCAAGTTTCAACCTGAAAGCATAGAAAGATGCATAAACTTGAAGTTACAGCTTGATTTCAGTGAGTTTTCATCAAAATACAGGAGTTCTGCATGAAGTGTTCATTTTGGCCTTCTCTCGCTGAGAAAACGCTATTTGTGACCTGCGACACAAAACAGCCATAACTTTTGTTCAAAGTGAGTTTTCAGTCAAGTTTCAACCTGAAAGCATAGAAAGATGCATAAACTTGAAGTTACAGCTTGATTTCAGTGAGTTTTCATCAAAATACAGGAGTTCTGCATGAAGTGCTCATTTTGGCCTTCTCTCACTGAGAAAACGCTATTTGTGACCTGCGACACAAAACAGCCATAACTTTTGTTCAAAGTGAGTTTTCAGTCAAGTTTCAACCTGAAAGCATAGAAAGATGAATAAACTTGAAGTTACAGCTTGATTTCAGTGAGTTTTCATCAAAATACAGGAGTTCTGCATGAAGTGTTCATTTTGGCCTTCTCTCGCTGAGAAAACACTATTTGTGACCTGCGACACAAAACAGCCATAACTTTTCTTCAAAGTGAGTTTTCAGTCAAGTTTCATCCTGAAAGCAAAGAAAGATGCATAAACTTGAAGTTACAGCTTGATTTCAGTGAGTTTTCATCAAAATACAGGAGTTCTGCATGAAGTGTTCATTTTGGCCTTCTCTCGCTGAGAAAACGCTATTTGTGACCTGTGACACTAAACAGCCATAACTTTTGTTCAAAGTGAGTTTTCAGTCAAGTTTAAACCTGAAAGCATAGAAAGATGCATAAACTTGAAGTTACAGCTTGATTTCAGTGAGTTTTCATCAAAATACAGGAGTTCTGCATGAAGTGTTCATTTTAGCCTTCTCTCGCGGAGAAAACACTATTTGTGACCTGTGATACAAAAATGCCATAACTTTTGTTCAAAGTGAGTTTTCAGTCAAGTTTCAACCTGAAAGCATAGAAAGATGCATAAACTTGAAGTTACAGCTTGATTTCAGTGAGTTTTCATCAAAATACAGGAGTTCTGCATGAAGTGTTCATTTTGGCCTTCTCTCGCTGAGAAAACACTATTTGTGACCTGTGATACAAAAATGCCATAACTTTTGTTCAAAGTGAGTTTTCAGTCAAGTTTCAACCTGAAAGCATAGAAAGATGCAAAAACTTGAAGTTACAGCTTGATTTCAGTGAGTTTTCATCAAAATACAGGAGTTCTGCATGAAGTGTTCATTTTGGCCTTCTCTCGCTGAGAAAACACTATTTGTGACCTGTGATACAAAAATGCCATAACTTTTGTTCAAAGTGAGTTTTCAGTCAAGTTTCAACCTGAAAGCATAGAAAGATGCATAAACTTGAAGTTACAGCTTGATTTCAGTGAGTTTTCATCAAAATACAGGAGTTCTGCATGAAGTGTTCATTTTAGCCTTCTCTCGCTGAGAAAACACTATTTGTGACCTGTGATACAAAAATGCCATAACTTTTGTTCAAAGTGAGTTTTCAGTCAAGTTTCATCCTGAAAGCATAGAAAGATGCAAAAACTTGAAGTTACAGCTTGATTTCAGTGAGTTTTCATCAAAATACAGGAGTTCTGCATGAAGTGTTCATTTTGGCCTTCTCTCGCTGAGAAAACGCTATTTGTGACCTGCGACACAAAACAGCCATAACTTTTGTTCAAAGTGAGTTTTCAGTCAAGTTTCAACCTGAAAGCATAGAAAGATGCATAAACTTGAAGTTACAGCTTGATTTCAGTGAGTTTTCATCAAAATACAGGAGTTCTGCATGAAGTGTTCATTTTGGCCTTCTCTCGCTGAGAAAACGCAATTTGTGACCTGCGACACAAAACAGCCATAACTTTTGTTCAAAGTGAGTTTTCAGTCAAGTTTCAACCTGAAAGCATAGAAAGATGCATAAACTTGAAGTTACAGCTTGATTTCAGTGAGTTTTCATCAAAATACAGGAGTTCTGCATGAAGTGTTCATTTTGGCCTTCTCTCGCTGAGAAAACACTATTTGTGACCTGTGATACAAAAATGCCATAACTTTTGTTCAAAGTGAGTTTTCAGTCAAGTTTCAACCTGAAAGCATAGAAAGATGCAAAAACTTGAAGTTACAGCTTGATTTCAGTGAGTTTTCATCAAAATACAGGAGTTCTGCATGAAGTGTTCATTTTGGCCTTCTCTCGCTGAGAAAACACTATTTGTGACCTGTGATACAAAAATGCCATAACTTTTGTTCAAAGTGAGTTTTCAGTCAAGTTTCAACCTGAAAGCATAGAAAGATGCATAAACTTGAAGTTACAGCTTGATTTCAGTGAGTTTTCATCAAAATACAGGAGTTCTGCATGAAGTGTTCATTTTAGCCTTCTCTCGCTGAGAAAACGCTATTTGTGACCTGCGACACAAAACAGCCATAACTTTTGTTCAAAGTGAGTTTTCAGTCAAGTTTCAACCTGAAAGCATAGAAAGATGCATAAACTTGAAGTTACAGCTTGATTTCAGTGAGTTTTCATCAAAATACAGGAGTTCTGCATGAAGTGTTCATTTTGGCCTTCTCTCGCTGAGAAAACGCAATTTGTGACCTGCGACACAAAACAGCCATAACTTTTGTTCAAAGTGAGTTTTCAGTCAAGTTTCAACCTGAAAGCATAGACAGATGCATAAACTTGAAGTTACAGCTTGATTTCAGTGAGTTTTCATCAAAATACAGGAGTTCTGCATGAAGTGTTCATTTTGGCCTTCTCTCGCTGAGAAAACACTATTTGTGACCTGTGATACAAAAATGCCATAACTTTTGTTCAAAGTGAGTTTTCAGTCAAGTTTCATCCTGAAAGCATAGAAAGATGCATAAACTTGAAGTTACAGCTTGATTTCAGTGAGTTTTCATCAAAATACAGGAGTTCTGCATGAAGTGTTCATTTTGGCCTTCTCTCGCTGAGAAAACGCTATTTGTGACCTGCGACACAAAACAGCCATAACTTTTGTTCAAAATGAGTTTTCAGTCAAGTTTCAACCTGAAAGCATAGAAAGATGTATAAACTTGAAGTTACAGCTTGATTTCAGTGAGTTTTCATCAAAATACAGGAGTTCTGCATGAAGTGTTCATTTTGGCCTTCTCTCGCTGAGAAAACGCTATTTGTGACCTGCGACACAAAACAGACATAACTTTTGTTCAAAGTGAGTTTTCAGTCAAGTTTCAACCTGAAAGCATAGAAAGATGCATAAACTTGAAGTTACAGCTTGATTTCAGTGAGTTTTCATCAAAATACAGGAGTTCTGCATGAAGTGCTCATTTTGGCCTTCTCTCGCTGAGAAAACGCTATTTGTGACCTGCGACACAAAACAGCCATAACTTTTGTTCAAAGTGAGTTTACAGTCAAGTTTCAACCTGAAAGCATAGAAAGATGTATAAACTTGAAGTTACAGCTTGATTTCAGTGAGTTTTCATCAAAATACAGGAGTTCTGCATGAAGTGTTCATTTTAGCCTTCTCTCGCTGAGAAAACACTATTTGTGACCTGTGATACAAAACAGCCATAACTTTTGTTCAAAGTGAGTTTTCAGTCAAGTTTCAACCTGAAAGCATAGAAAGATGCGTAAACTTGAAGTTGCAGCTTGATTTCAGTGAGTTTTCATCAAAATACAGGAGTTCTGCATGAAGTGTTCATTTTGGCCTTCTCTCGCTGAGAAAACACTATTTGTGACCTGTGATACAAAAATGCCATAACTTTTGTTCAAAGTGAGTTTTAAGTCAAGTTTCATCCTGAAAGCATAGACAGATGCATAAACTTGAAGTTACAGCTTGATTTCAGTGAGTTTTCATCAAAATACAGGAGTTCTGCATGAAGTGTTCATTTTGGCCTTCTCTCGCTGAGAAAACGCTATTTGTGACCTGCGACACAAAACAGCCATAACTTTTGTTCAAAGTGAGTTTTCAGTCAAGTTTCAACCTGAAAGCATAGAAAGATGTATAAACTTGAAGTTACAGCTTGAATTCAGTGAGTTTTCATCAAAATACAGGAGTTCTGCATGAAGTGTTCATTTTGGCCTTCTCTCGCTGAGAAAACACTATTTGTGACCTGTGATACAAAAATCCCATAACTTTTGTTCAAAGTGAGTTTTCAGTCAAGTTTCATCCTGAAAGCATAGAAAGATGCATAAACTTGAAGTTACAGCTTGATTTCAGTGAGTTTTCATCAAAATACAGGAGTTCTGCATGAAGTGTTCATTTTGGCCTTCTCTCGCTGAGAAAACACTATTTGTGACCTGTGACACTAAACAGCCATAACTTTTGTTCAAAGTGAGTTTTCAGTCAAGTTTCAACCTGAAAGCATAGAAAGATGCATAAACTTGAAGTTACAGCTTGATTTCAGTGAGTTTTCATCAAAATACAGGAGTTCTGCATGCAGTGTTCATTTTGGCCTTCTCTCGCTGAGAAAACGCAATTTGTGACCTGCGACACAAAACAGCCATAACTTTTTTTCAAAGTGAGTTTTCAGTCAAGTTTCAACCTGAAAGCATAGAAAGATGCATAAACTTGAAGTTACAGCTTGATTTCAGTGAGTTTTCATCAAAATACAGGAGTTCTGCATGAAGTGTTCATTTTGGCCTTCTCTCGCTGAGAAAACACTATTTGTGACCTGTGATACAAAAATGCCATAACTTTTGTTCAAAGTGAGTTTTCAGTCAAGTTTCAACCTGAAAGCATAGAAAGATGCAAAAACTTGAAGTTACAGCTTGATTTCAGTGAGTTTTCATCAAAATACAGGAGTTCTGCATGAAGTGTTCATTTTGGCCTTCTCTCGCTGAGAAAACACTATTTGTGACCTGTGATACAAAAATGCCATAACTTTTGTTCAAAGTGAGTTTTCAGTCAAGTTTCAACCTGAAAGCATAGAAAGATGCAAAAACTTGAAGTTACAGCTTGATTTCAGTGAGTTTTCATCAAAATACAGGAGTTCTGCATGAAGTGTTCATTTTGGCCTTCTCTCGCTGAGAAAACGCTATTTGTGACCTGCGACACAAAAATGCCATAACTTTTGTTCAAAGTGAGTTTTCAGTCAAGTTTCAACCTGAAAGCATAGAAAGATGCATAAACTTGAAGTTACAGCTTGATTTCAGTGAGTTTTCATCAAAATACAGGAGTTCTGCATGAAGTGTTCATTTTGGCCTTCTCTCGCTGAGAAAACGCAATTTGTGACCTGCGACACAAAACAGCCATAACTTTTGTTCAAAGTGAGTTTTCAGTCAAGTTTCAACCTGAAAGCATAGAAAGATGCATAAACTTGAAGTTACAGCTTGATTTCAGTGAGTTTTCATCAAAATACAGGAGTTCTGCATGAAGTGTTCATTTTGGCCTTCTCTCGCTGAGAAAACACTATTTGTGACCTGTGATACAAAAATGCCATAACTTTTGTTCAAAGTGAGTTTTCAGTCAAGTTTCAACCTGAAAGCATAGAAAGATGCAAAAACTTGAAGTTACAGCTTGATTTCAGTGAGTTTACATCAAAATAAAGGAGTTCTGCAAGAAGTGTTCATTTTGGCCTTCTCTCGCTGAGAAAACACTATTTGTGACCTGCGACACAAAACAGCCATAACTTTTGTTCAAAGTGAGTTTTCAGTAAAGTTTCAACCTGAAAGCATAGAAAGATGCATAAACTTGAAGTTACAGCTTGATTTCAGTGAGTTTTCATCAAAATACAGGAGTTCTGCATGAAGTGTTCATTTTGGCCTTCTCTCGCTGAGAAAACACTATTTGTGACCTGTGATACAAAAATGCCATAACTTTTGTTCAAAGTGAGTTTTCAGTCAAGTTTCAACCTGAAAGCATAGAAAGATGCAAAAACTTGAAGTTACAGCTTGATTTCAGTGAGTTTTCATCAAAATACAGGAGTTCTGCATGAAGTGTTCATTTTGGCCTTCTCTCGCTGAGAAAACACTATTTGTGACCTGTGATACAAAAATGCCATAACTTTTGTTCAAAGTGAGTTTTCAGTCAAGTTTCAACCTGAAAGCATAGAAAGATGCATAAACTTGAAGTTACAGCTTGATTTCAGTGAGTTTTCATCAAAATACAGGAGTTCTGCATGAAGTGTTCATTTTGGCCTTCTCTCGCTGAGAAAACACTATTTGTGACCTGTGATACAAAAATGCCATAACTTTTCTTCAAAGTGAGTTTTCAGTCAAGTTTCATCCTGAAAGCATAGAAAGATGCATAAACTTGAAGTTACAGCTTGATTTCAGTGAGTTTTCATCAAAATACAGGAGTTCTGCATGAAGTGCTCATTTTGGCCTTCTCTCGCTGAGAAAACGCTATTTGTGACCTGCGACACAAAACAGCCATAACTTTTTTTCAAAGTGAGTTTTCAGTCAAGTTTCATCCTGAAAGCATAGAAAGATGCATAAACTTGAAGTTACAGCTTGATTTCAGTGAGTTTTCATCAAAATACAGGAGTTCTGCATGAAGTGTTCATTTTGGCCTTCTCTCGCTGAGAAAACACTATTTGTGACCTGTGATACAAAAATGCCATAACTTTTTTTCAAAGTGAGTTTTCAGTCAAGTTTCAACCTGAAAGCATAGAAAGATGCATAAACTTGAAGTTACAGCTTGATTTCAGTGAGTTTTCATCAAAATACAGGAGTTCTGCATGAAGTGTTCATTTTGGCCTTCTCTCGCTGAGAAAACACTATTTGTGACCTGTGACACAAAAATGCCATAACTTTTGTTCAAAGTGAGTTTTCAGTCAAGTTTCAACCTGAAAGCATAGAAAGATGCATAAACTTGAAGTTACAGCTTGATTTCAGTGAGTTTTCATCAAAATACAGGAGTTCTGCATGAAGTGTTCATTTTGGCCTTCTCTCGCTGAGAAAACACTATTTGTGACCTGTGATACAAAAATGCCATAACTTTTGTTCAAAGTGAGTTTTCAGTCAAGTTTCAACCTGAAAGCATAGAAAGATGCAAAAACTTGAAGTTACAGCTTGATTTCAGTGAGTTTTCATCAAAATACAGGAGTTCTGCATGAAGTGTTCATTTTGGCCTTCTCTCGCTGAGAAAACACTATTTGTGACCTGTGATACAAAAATGCCATAACTTTTGTTCAAAGTGAGTTTTCAGTCAAGTTTCATCCTGAAAGCATAGAAAGATGCATAAACTTGAAGTTACAGCTTGATTTCAGTGAGTTTTCATCAAAATACAGGAGTTCTGCATGAAGTGTTCATTTTGGCCTTCTCTCGCTGAGAACACGCTATTTGTGACCTGCGACACAAAACAGCCATAACTTTTGTTCAAAGTGAGTTTTCAGTCAAGTTTCAACCTGAAAGCATAGAAAGATGCATAAACTTGAAGTTTCAGCTTGATTTCAGTGAGTTTTCATCAAAATAAAGGGGTTCTGCATGAAGTGCTCATTTTGGCCTTCTCTCGCTGAGAAAAAGCTATTTGTGACCTGCTACACAAAACAGGCATAACTTTTGTTCAAAGTGAGTTTTCAGTCAAGTTTCAACCTGAAAGCATAGAAAGATGCATAAACTTGAAGTTACAGCTTGATTTCAGTGAGTTTTCATCAAAATACAGGAGTTCTGCATGAAGTGTTCATTTTGGCCTTCTCTCGCTGAGAAAACACTATTTGTGACCTGTGATACAAAAATGCCATAACTTTTGTTCAAAGTGAGTTTTCAGTCAAGTTTCAACCTGAAAGCATAGAAAGATGCAAAAACTTGAAGTTACAGCTTGATTTCAGTGAGTTTTCATCAAAATACAGGAGTTCTGCATGAAGTGTTCATTTTGGCCTTCTCTCGCTGAGAAAACGCTATTGGTGACCTGCGACACAAAAATGCCATAACTTTTGTTCAAAGTGAGTTTTCAGTCAAGTTTCAACCTGAAAGCATAGAAAGATGCATAAACTTGAAGTTACAGCTTGATTTCAGTGAGTTTTCATCAAAATACAGGAGTTCTGCATGAAGTGTTCATTTTGGCCTTCTCTCGCTGAGAAAACGCAATTTGTGACCTGCGACACAAAACAGCCATAACTTTTGTTCAAAGTGAGTTTTCAGTCAAGTTTCAACCTGAAAGCATAGAAAGATGCATAAACTTGAAGTTACAGCTTGATTTCAGTGAGTTTTCATCAAAATACAGGAGTTCTGCATGAAGTGTTCATTTTGGCCTTCTCTCGCTGAGAAAACACTATTTGTGACCTGTGATACAAAAATGCCATAACTTTTGTTCAAAGTGAGTTTTCAGTCAAGTTTCAACCTGAAAGCATAGAAAGATGCAAAAACTTGAAGTTACAGCTTGATTTCAGTGAGTTTACATCAAAATAAAGGAGTTCTGCAAGAAGTTTTCATTTTGGCCTTCTCTCGCTGAGAAAACACTATTTGTGACCTGCGACACAAAACAGCCATAACTTTTGTTCAAAGTGAGTTTTCAGTAAAGTTTCAACCTGAAAGCATAGAAAGATGCATAAACTTGAAGTTACAGCTTGATTTCAGTGAGTTTTCATCAAAATACAGGAGTTCTGCATGAAGTGTTCATTTTGGCCTTCTCTCGCTGAGAAAACACTATTTGTGACCTGTGATACAAAAATGCCATAACTTTTGTTCAAAGTGAGTTTTCAGTCAAGTTTCAACCTGAAAGCATAGAAAGATGCAAAAACTTGAAGTTACAGCTTGATTTCAGTGAGTTTTCATCAAAATACAGGAGTTCTGCATGAAGTGTTCATTTTGGCCTTCTCTCGCTGAGAAAACACTATTTGTGACCTGTGATACAAAAATGCCATAACTTTTGTTCAAAGTGAGTTTTCAGTCAAGTTTCAACCTGAAAGCATAGAAAGATGCATAAACTTGAAGTTACAGCTTGATTTCAGTGAGTTTTCATCAAAATACAGGAGTTCTGCATGAAGTGTTCATTTTGGCCTTCTCTCGCTGAGAAAACACTATTTGTGACCTGTGATACAAAAATGCCATAACTTTTCTTCAAAGTGAGTTTTCAGTCAAGTTTCATCCTGAAAGCATAGAAAGATGCATAAACTTGAAGTTACAGCTTGATTTCAGTGAGTTTTCATCAAAATACAGGAGTTCTGCATGAAGTGCTCATTTTGGCCTTCTCTCGCTGAGAAAACGCTATTTGTGACCTGCGACACAAAACAGCCATAACTTTTGTTCAAAGTGAGTTTTCAGTCAAGTTTCATCCTGAAAGCATAGAAAGATGCATAAACTTGAAGTTACAGCTTGATTTCAGTGAGTTTTCATCAAAATACAGGAGTTCTGCATGAAGTGTTCATTTTGGCCTTCTCTCGCTGAGAAAACACTATTTGTGACCTGTGATACAAAAATGCCATAACTTTTTTTCAAAGTGAGTTTTCAGTCAAGTTTCAACCTGAAAGCATAGAAAGATGCATAAACTTGAAGTTACAGCTTGATTTCAGTGAGTTTTCATCAAAATACAGGAGTTCTGCATGAAGTGTTCATTTTGGCCTTCTCTCGCTGAGAAAACACTATTTGTGACCTGTGACACAAAAATGCCATAACTTTTGTTCAAAGTGAGTTTTCAGTCAAGTTTCAACCTGAAAGCATAGAAAGATGCATAAACTTGAAGTTACAGCTTGATTTCAGTGAGTTTTCATCAAAATACAGGAGTTCTGCATGAAGTGTTCATTTTGGCCTTCTCTCGCTGAGAAAACACTATTTGTGACCTGTGATACAAAAATGCCATAACTTTTGTTCAAAGTGAGTTTTCAGTCAAGTTTCAACCTGAAAGCATAGAAAGATGCAAAAACTTGAAGTTACAGCTTGATTTCAGTGAGTTTTCATCAAAATACAGGAGTTCTGCATGAAGTGTTCATTTTGGCCTTCTCTCGCTGAGAAAACACTATTTGTGACCTGTGATACAAAAATGCCATAACTTTTGTTCAAAGTGAGTTTTCAGTCAAGTTTCATCCTGAAAGCATAGAAAGATGCATAAACTTGAAGTTACAGCTTGATTTCAGTGAGTTTTCATCAAAATACAGGAGTTCTGCATGAAGTGTTCATTTTGGCCTTCTCTCGCTGAGAACACGCTATTTGTGACCTGCGACACAAAACAGCCATAACTTTTGTTCAAAGTGAGTTTTCAGTCAAGTTTCAACCTGAAAGCATAGAAAGATGCATAAACTTGAAGTTTCAGCTTGATTTCAGTGAGTTTTCATCAAAATAAAGGGGTTCTGCATGAAGTGCTCATTTTGGCCTTCTCTCGCTGAGAAAAAGCTATTTGTGACCTGCTACACAAAACAGGCATAACTTTTGTTCAAAGTGAGTTTTCAGTCAAGTTTCAACCTGAAAGCATAGAAAGATGCATAAACTTGAAGTTACAGCTTGATTTCAGTGAGTTTTCATCAAAATACAGGAGTTCTGCATGAAGTGTTCATTTTGGCCTTTTCTCGCTGAGAAAACACTATTTGTGACCTG
This sequence comes from Aulostomus chinensis, assembly GCF_037954235.1. Classification (NCBI taxonomy): domain Eukaryota; kingdom Metazoa; phylum Chordata; class Actinopteri; order Syngnathiformes; family Aulostomidae; genus Aulostomus; species Aulostomus chinensis. Next base: position 122,706 of record NW_028234199.1, read on the forward strand.
CGACACAAAACAGCCATAACTTTTCTTCAAAGTGAGTTTTCAGTCAAGTTTCATCCTGAAAGCAAAGAAAGATGCATAAACTTGAAGTTACAGCTTGATTTCAGTGAGTTTTCATCAAAATACAGGAGTTCTACATGAAGTGTTCATTTTGGCCTTCTCTCGCTGAGAAAATGCTATTTGTGACCTGTGACACTAAACAGCCATAACTTTTGTTCAAAGTGAGTTTTCAGTCAAGTTTCAACCTGAAAGCATAGAAAGATGCATAAACTTGAAGTTACAGCTTGATTTCAGTGAGTTTTCATCAAAATACAGGAGTTCTGCATGAAGTGTTCATTTTAGCCTTCTCTCGCTGAGAAAACACTATTTGTGACCTGTGATACAAAAATGCCATAACTTTTGTTCAAAGTGAGTTTTCAGTCAAGTTTCAACTTGAAAGCATAGAAAGATGCATAAACTTGAAGTTACAGCTTGATTTCAGTGAGTTTTCATCAAAATAAAGGAGTTCTGCATGAAGTGTTCATTTTGGCCTTCTCTCGCTGAGAAAACACTATTTGTGACCTGTGATACAAAAATGCCATAACTTTTTTTCAAAGTGAGTTTTCAGTCAAGTTTCAACCTGAAAGCATAGAAAGATGCATAAACTTGAAGTTACAGCTTGATTTCAGTGAGTTTTCATCAAAATACAGGAGTTCTGCATGAAGTGTTCATTTTGGCCTTCTCTCGCTGAGAAAACACTATTTGTGACCTGTGACACAAAAATGCCATAACTTTTGTTCAAAGTGAGTTTTCAGTCAAGTTTCAACCTGAAAGCATAGAAAGATGCATAAACTTGAAGTTACAGCTTGATTTCAGTGAGTTTTCATCAAAATACAGGAGTTCTGCATGAAGTGTTCATTTTGGCCTTCTCTCGCTGAGAAAACACTATTTGTGACCTGTGATACAAAAATGCCATAACTTTTGTTCAAAGTGAGTTTTCAGTCAAGTTTCAACCTGAAAGCATAGAAAGATGCAAAAACTTGAAGTTACAGCTTGATTTCAGTGAGTTTTCATCAAAATACAGGAGTTCTGCATGAAGTGTTCATTTTGGCCTTCTCTCGCTGAGAAAACACTATTTGTGACCTGTGATACAAAAATGCCATAACTTTTGTTCAAAGTGAGTTTTCAGTCAAGTTTCATCCTGAAAGCATAGAAAGATGCATAAACTTGAAGTTACAGCTTGATTTCAGTGAGTTTTCATCAAAATACAGGAGTTCTGCATGAAGTGTTCATTTTGGCCTTCTCTCGCTGAGAACACGCTATTTGTGACCTGCGACACAAAACAGCCATAACTTTTGTTCAAAGTGAGTTTTCAGTCAAGTTTCAACCTGAAAGCATAGAAAGATGCATAAACTTGAAGTTACAGCTTGATTTCAGTGAGTTTTCATCAAAATACAGGAGTTCTGCATGAAGTGCTCATTTTGGCCTTCTCTCGCTGAGAAAAAGCTATTTGTGACCTGCTACACAAAACAGGCATAACTTTTGTTCAAAGTGAGTTTTCAGTCAAGTTTCAACCTGAAAGCATAGAAAGATGCATAAACTTGAAGTTACAGCTTGATTTCAGTGAGTTTTCATCAAAATACAGGAGTTCTGCATGAAGTGTTCATTTTGGCCTTTTCTCGCTGAGAAAACACTATTTGTGACCTGCGACACAAAACAGCCATAACTTTTCTTCAAAGTGAGTTTTCAGTCAAGTTTCATCCTGAAAGCAAAGAAAGATGCATAAACTTGAAGTTACAGCTTGATTTCAGTGAGTTTTCATCAAAATACAGGAGTTCTACATGAAGTGTTCATTTTGGCCTTCTCTCGCTGAGAAAATGCTATTTGTGACCTGTGACACTAAACAGCCATAACTTTTGTTCAAAGTGAGTTTTCAGTCAAGTTTCAACCTGAAAGCATAGAAAGATGCATAAACTTGAAGTTACAGCTTGATTTCAGTGAGTTTTCATCAAAATACAGGAGTTCTGCATGAAGTGTTCATTTTAGCCTTCTCTCGCTGAGAAAACACTATTTGTGACCTGTGATACAAAAATGCCATAACTTTTGTTCAAAGTGAGTTTTCAGTCAAGTTTCAACTTGAAAGTATAGAAAGATGCATAAACTTGAAGTTACAGCTTGATTTCAGTGAGTTTTCATCAAAATAAAGGAGTTCTGCATGAAGTGTTCATTTTGGCCTTCTCTCGCTGAGAAAACACTATTTGTGACCTGTGATACAAAAATGCCATAACTTTTGTTCAAAGTGAGTTTTCAGTCAAGTTTCAACCTGAAAGCATAGAAAGATGCAAAAACTTGAAGTTACAGCTTGATTTCAGTGAGTTTTCATCAAAATACAGGAGTTCTGCATGAAGTGTTCATTTTGGCCTTCTCTCGCTGAGAAAACACTATTTGTGACCTGTGATACAAAAATGCCATAACTTTTGTTCAAAGTGAGTTTTCAGTCAAGTTTCATCCTGAAAGCATAGAAAGATGCATAAACTTGAAGTTACAGCTTGATTTCAGTGAGTTTTCATCAAAATACAGGAGTTCTGCATGAAGTGTTCATTTTGGCCTTCTCTCGCTGAGAACACGCTATTTGTGACCTGCGACACAAAACAGCCATAACTTTTGTTCAAAGTGAGTTTTCAGTCAAGTTTCAACCTGAAAGCATAGAAAGATGCATAAACTTGAAGTTACAGCTTGATTTCAGTGAGTTTTCATCAAAATACAGGAGTTCTGCATGAAGTGCTCATTTTGGCCTTCTCTCGCTGAGAAAAAGCTATTTGTGACCTGCGACACAAAACAGCCATAACTTTTCTTCAAAGTGAGTTTTCAGTCAAGTTTCATCCTGAAAGCAAAGAAAGATGCATAAACTTGAAGTTACAGCTTGATTTCAGTGAGTTTTCATCAAAATACAGGAGTTCTACATGAAGTGTTCATTTTGGCCTTCTCTCGCTGAGAAAATGCTATTTGTGACCTGTGACACTAAACAGCCATAACTTTTGTTCAAAGTGAGTTTTCAGTCAAGTTTCAACCTGAAAGCATAGAAAGATGCATAAACTTGAAGTTACAGCTTGATTTCAGTGAGTTTTCATCAAAATACAGGAGTTCTGCATGAAGTGTTCATTTTAGCCTTCTCTCGCTGAGAAAACACTATTTGTGACCTGTGATACAAAAATGCCATAACTTTTGTTCAAAGTGAGTTTTCAGTCAAGTTTCAACTTGAAAGTATAGAAAGATGCATAAACTTGAAGTTACAGCTTGATTTCAGTGAGTTTTCATCAAAATAAAGGAGTTCTGCATGAAGTGTTCATTTTGGCCTTCTCTCGCTGAGAAAACACTATTTGTGACCTGTGATACAAAAATGCCATAACTTTTGTTCCAAGTGAGTTTTAAGTCAAGTTTCAACCTGAAAGCATAGAAAGATGCATAAACTTGAAGTTACAGCTTGATTTCAGTGAGTTTTCATCAAAATACAGGAGTTCTGCATGAAGTGTTCATTTTGGCCTTCTCTCGCTGAGAAAACACTATTTGTGACCTGTGATACAAAAATGCCATAACTTTTTTTCAAAGTGAGTTTTCAGTCAAGTTTCATCCTGAAAGCATAGAAAGATGCATAAACTTGAAGTTACAGCTTGATTTTAGTGAGTTTTCATCAAAATACAGGAGTTCTGCATGAAGTGTTCATTTTGGCCTTCTCTCGCTGAGAAAACGCTATTTGTGACCTGCGACACAAAACAGCCATAACTTTTGTTCAAAGTGAGTTTTCAGTCAAGTTTCAACCTGAAAGCATAGAAAGATGCATGAACTTGAAGTTACAGCTTGATTTCAGTGAGTTTTCATCAAAATACAGGAGTTCTGCATGAAGTGCTCATTTTGGCCTTCTCTCGCTGAGAAAACGCTATTTGTGACCTGCTACACAAAACAGCCATAACTTTTGTTCAAAGTGAGTTTTCAGTCAAGTTTCAACCTGAAAGCATAGAAAGATGCATAAACTTGAAGTTACAGCTTGATTTCAGTGAGTTTTCATCAAAATACAGGAGTTCTGCATGAAGTGTTCATTTTGGCCTTCTCTCGCTGAGAAAACACTATTTGTGACCTGCGACACAAAACAGCCATAACTTTTGTTCAAAGTGAGTTTTCAGTCAAGTTTCAACCTGAAAGCATAGAAAGATGCATAAACTTGAAGTTACAGCTTGATTTCAGTGAGTTTTCATCAAAATACAGGAGTTCTGCATGAAGTGTTCATTTTGGCCTTCTCTCGCTGAGAAAACACTATTTGTGACCTGTGACACAAAAATGCCATAACTTTTGTTCAAAGTGAGTTTTCAGTCAAGTTTCAACCTGAAAGCATAGAAAGATGCATAAACTTGAAGTTACAGCTTGATTTCAGTGAGTTTTCATCAAAATACAGGAGTTCTGCATGAAGTGTTCATTTTGGCCTTCTCTCGCTGAGAAAACACTATTTGTGACCTGTGATACAAAAATGCCATAACTTTTGTTCAAAGTGAGTTTTCAGTCAAGTTTCATCCTGAAAGCAGAGAAAGATGCATAAACTTGAAGTTACATCTTGATTTTAGTGAGTTTTCATCAAAATACAGGAGTTCTGCATGAAGTGTTCATTTTGGCCTTCTCTCGCTGAGAAAACGCTATTTGTGACCTGCGACACAAAACAGCCATAACTTTTGTTCAAAGTGAGTTTTCAGTCAAGTTTCAACCTGAAAGCATAGAAAGATGCATGAACTTGAAGTTACAGCTTGATTTCAGTGAGTTTTCATCAAAATACAGGAGTTCTGCATGAAGTGCTCATTTTGGCCTTCTCTCGCTGAGAAAACGCTATTTGTGACCTGCTACACAAAACAGCCATAACTTTTGTTCAAAGTGAGTTTTCAGTCAAGTTTCAACCTGAAAGCATAGAAAGATGCATAAACTTGAAGTTACAGCTTGATTTCAGTGAGTTTTCATCAAAATACAGGAGTTCTGCATGAAGTGTTCATTTTGGCCTTCTCTCGCTGAGAAAACACTATTTGTGACCTGCGACACAAAACAGCCATAACTTTTCTTCAAAGTGAGTTTTCAGTCAAGTTTCATCCTGAAAGCAAAGAAAGATGCATAAACTTGAAGTTAAAGCGTGATTTCAGTGAGTATTCATCAAAATACAGGAGTTCTACATGAAGTGTTCATTTTGGCCTTCTCTCGCTGAGAAAACGCTATTTGTGACCTGTGACACTAAACAGCCATAACTTTTGTTCAAAGTGAGTTTTCAGTCAAGTTTCAACCTGAAAGCATAGAAAGATGCATAAACTTGAAGTTACAGCTTGATTTCAGTGAGTTTTCATCAAAATACAGGAGTTCTGCATGAAGTGTTCATTTTGGCCTTCTCTCGCTGAGAAAACGCAATTTGTGACCTGCGACACAAAACAGCCATAACTTTTGTTCAAAGTGAGTTTTCAGTCAAGTTTCAACCTGAAAGCATAGAAAGATGCATAAACTTGAAGTTACAGCTTGATTTCAGTGAGTTTTCATCAAAATACAGGAGTTCTGCATGAAGTGTTCATTTTGGCCTTCTCTCGCTGAGAAAACACTATTTGTGACCTGTGATACAAAAATGCCATAACTTTTGTTCAAAGTGAGTTTTCAGTCAAGTTTCAACCTGAAAGCATAGAAAGATGCAAAAACTTGAAGTTACAGCTTGATTTCAGTGAGTTTTCTTCAAAATACAGGAGTTCTGCATGAAGTGTTCATTTTGGCCTTCTCTCGCTGAGAAAACGCTATTTGTGACCTGCGACACAAAAATGCCATAACTTTTGTTCAAAGTGAGTTTTCAGTCAAGTTTCAACCTGAAAGCATAGAAAGATGCATGAACTTGAAGTTACAGCTTGATTTCAGTGAGTTTTCATCAAAATACAGGAGTTCTGCATGAAGTGCTCATTTTGGCCTTCTCTCGCTGAGAAAACGCAATTTGTGACCTGCGACACAAAACAGCCATAACTTTTGTTCAAAGTGAGTTTTCAGTCAAGTTTCAACCTGAAAGCATAGAAAGATGCATAAACTTGAAGTTACAGCTTGATTTCAGTGAGTTTTCATCAAAATACAGGAGTTCTGCATGAAGTGTTCATTTTGGCCTTCTCTCGCTGAGAAAACACTATTTGTGACCTGTGATACAAAAATGCCATAACTTTTGTTCAAAGTGAGTTTTCAGTCAAGTTTAAACCTGAAAGCATAGAAAGATGCAAAAACTTGAAGTTACAGCTTGATTTCAGTGAGTTTTCATCAAAATAAAGGAGTTCTGCAAGAAGTTTTCATTTTGGCCTTCTCTCGCTGAGAAAACACTATTTGTGACCTGTGATACAAAAATGCCATAACTTTTGTTCAAAGTGAGTTTTCAGTCAAGTTTCAACCTGAAAGCATAGAAAGATGCAAAAACTTGAAGTTACAGCTTGATTTCAGTGAGTTTTCATCAAAATAAAGGAGTTCTACAAGAAGTGTTCATTTTGGCCTTCTCTCGCTGAGAAAACACTATTTGTGACCTGTGATACAAAAATGCCATAACTTTTGTTCAAAGTGAGTTTTAAGTCAAGTTTCATCCTGAAAGCATAGAAAGATGCATAAACTTGAATTTACAGCTTGATTTCAGTGAGTTTTCATCAAAATACAGGAGTTCTGCATGAAGTGTTCATTTTGGCCTTCTCTCGCTGAGAAAATGCTATTTGTGACCTGCGACACAAAAATGCCATAACTTTTGTTCAAAGTGGGTTTTCAGTCAAGTTTCATCCTGAAAGCATAGAAAGATGCATAAACTTGAAGTTACAGCTTGATTTCAGTGAGTTTTCATCAAAATACAGGAGTTCTGCATGAAGTGTTCATTTTGGCCTTCTCTCGCTGAGAAAACGCTATTTGTGACCTGCGACACAAAAATGCCATAACTTTTGTTCAAAGTGAGTTTTAAGTCAAGTTTCAACCTGAAAGCATAGAAAGATGCATAAACTTGAAGTTACAGCTTGATTTCAGTGAGTTTTCATCAAAATACAGGAGTTCTGCATGAAGTGTTCATTTTGGCCTTCTCTCGCTGAGAAAACGCAATTTGTGACCTGCGACACAAAACAGCCATAACTTTTGTTCAAAGTGAGTTTTCAGTCAAGTTTAAACCTGAAAGCATAGAAAGATGCATAAACTTGAAGTTACAGCTTGATTTCAGTGAGTTTTCATCAAAATACAGGAGTTCTGCATGAAGTGTTCATTTTGGCCTTTTCTCGCTGAGAAAACACTATTTGTGACCTGCGACACAAAACAGCCATAACTTTTCTTCAAAGTGAGTTTTCAGTCAAGTTTCATCCTGAAAGCAAAGAAAGATGCATAAACTTGAAGTTACAGCTTGATTTCAGTGAGTTTTCATCAAAATACAGGAGTTCTACATGAAGTGTTCATTTTGGCCTTCTGTCGCTGAGAAAACGCTATTTGTGACCTGTGACACTAAACAGCCATAACTTTTGTTCAAAGTGAGTTTTCAGTCAAGTTTCAACCTGAAAGCATAGAAAGATGCATAAACTTGAAGTTACAGCTTGATTTCAGTGAGTTTTCATCAAAATACAGGAGTTCTGCATGAAGTGTTCATTTTAGCCTTCTCTCGCTGAGAAAACACTATTTGTGACCTGTGATACAAAAATACCATAACTTTTGTTCAAAGTGAGTTTTCAGTCAAGTTTCATCCTGAAAGCATAGAAAGATGCATAAACTTGAAGTTACAGCTTGATTTCAGTGAGTTTTCATCAAAATACAGGAGTTCTGCATGAAGTGTTCATTTTGGCCTTCTCTCGCTGAGAAAACACTATTTGTGACCTGTGATACAAAAATGCCATAACTTTTGTTCAAAGTGAGTTTTCAGTCAAGTTTCAACCTGAAAGCATAGAAAGATGCATAAACTTGAAGTTACCGCTTGATATCAGTGAGTTTTCATCAAAATACAGGAGTTCTGCATGAAGTTTTCATTTTGGCCTTCTCTCGCTGAGAAAACACTATTTGTGACCTGTGATCCAAAAATGCCATAACTTTTGTTCAAAGTGAGTTTTCAGTCAAGTTTCATCCTGAAAGCATAGAAAGATGCATAAACTTGAAGTTACAGCTTGATTTCAGTGAGTTTTCATCAAAATACAGGAGTTCTGCATGAAGTGTTCATTTTGGCCTTCTCTCGCTGAGGAAACGCTATTTGTGACCTGCGACACAAAAATGCCATAACTTTTGTTCAAAGTGAGTTTTCAGTCAAGTTTCAACCTGAAAGCATAGAAAGATGCATAAACTTGAAGTTACAGCTTGATTTCAGTGAGTTTTCATCAAAATACAGGAGTTCTGCATGATGTGTTCATTTTGGCCTTCTCTCGCTGAGAAAACGCTATTTGTGACCTGCGACACAAAACAGTCATAACTTTTTTTCAAAGTGAGTTTTCAGTCAAGCTTCAACCTGAAAGCATAGAAAGATGCATAAACTTTAAGTTACAGCTTGATTTCAGTGAGTTTTCATCAAAATACAGGAGTTCTGCATGAAGTGTTCATTTTGGCCTTCTCTCGCTGAGAAAACACTATTTGTGACCTGTGATACAAAAATGCCATAACTTTTGTTCAAAGTGAGTTTTCAGTCAAGTTTCAACCTGAAAGCATAGAAAGATGCATAAACTTGAAGTTACAGCTTGATTTCAGTGAGTTTTCATCAAAATACAGGAGTTCTGCATGAAGTGTTCATTTTGGCCTTCTCTCGCTGAGAAAACACTATTTGTGACCTGTGATACAAAAATGCCATAACTTTTGTTCAAAGTGAGTTTTCAGTCAAGTTTCATCCTGAAAGCATAGAAAGATGCATAAACTTGAAGTTACAGCTTGATTTCAGTGAGTTTTCATCAAAATACAGGAGTTCTGCATGAAGTGTTCATTTTGGCCTTCTCTCGCTGAGAAAACACTATTTGTGACCTGTGATACAAAAATGCCATAACTTTTGTTCAAAGTGAGTTTTAAGTCAAGTTTCATCCTGAAAGCATAGAAAGATGCATAAACTTGAATTTACAGCTTGATTTCAGTGAGTTTTTATCAAAATACAGGAGTTCTGCATGAAGTGTTCATTTTGGCCTTCTCTCGCTGAGAAAACGCTATTTGTGACCTGCGAAACAAAACAGCCATAACTTTTGTTCAAAGTGAGTTTTCAGTCAAGTTTCAACCTGAAAGCATAGAAAGATGCATAAACTTGAAGTTACAGCTTGATTTCAGTGAGTTTTCATCAAAATACAGGAGTTCTGCATGAAGTGTTAATTTTGGCCTTCTCTCGCTGAGAAAACACTATTTGTGACCTGTGATACAAAAATGCCATAACTTTTGTTCAAAGTGAGTTTTCAGTCAAGTTTCAACCTGAACGCATAGAAAGATGCAAAAACTTGAAGTTACAGCTTGATTTCAGTGAGTTTTCATCAAAATACAGGAGTTCTGCATGAAGTGTTCATTTTGGCCTTCTCTCGCTGAGAAAACACTATTTGTGACCTGTGATACAAAAATGACATAACTTTTGTTCAAAGTGAGTTTTCAGTCAAGTTTCAACCTGAAAGCATAGAAAGATGCATAAACTTGAAGTTACACCTTGATTTCAGTGAGTTTTCATCAAAATACAGGAGTTCTGCATGAAGTGTTCATTTTGGCCTTCTCTCGCTGAGAAAACACTATTTGTGACCTGTGATACAAAAATGCCATAACTTTTGTTCAAAGTGAGTTTTCAGTCAAGTTTCATCCTGAAAGAATAGAAAGATGCATAAACTTGAAGTTACAGCTTGATTTCAGTGAGTTTTCATCAAAATACAGGAGTTCTGCATGAAGTGCTCATTTTGGCCTTCTCTCGCTGAGAAAACGCTATTTGTGACCTGCGACACAAAACAGCCATAACTTTTGTTCAAAGTGAGTTTTCAGTCAAGTTTCATCCTGAAAGCATAGAAAGATGCATAAACTTGAAGTTTCAGCTTGATTTCAGTGAGTTTTCATCAAAATACAGGAGTTCTGCATGAAGTGTTCATTTTGGCCTTCTCTCGCTGAGAAAACACTATTTGTGACCTGTGATACAAAAATGCCATAACTTTTGTTCAAAGTGAGTTTTCAGTCAAGTTTCAACCTGAACGCATAGAAAGATGCAAAAACTTGAAGTTACAGCTTGATTTCAGTGAGTTTTCATCAAAATACAGGAGTTCTGCATGAAGTGTTCATTTTGGCCTTCTCTCGCTGAGAAAACACAATTTGTGACCTGTGATACAAAAATGCCATAACTTTTGTTCAAAGTGAGTTTTCAGTCAAGTTTCAACCTGAAAGCATAGAAAGATGCATAAACTTGAAGTTACAGCTTGATTTCAGTGAGTTTTCATCAAAATACAGGAGTTCTGCATGTAGTGTTCATTTTGGCCTTCTCTCGCTGAGAAAACACTATTTGTGACCTGTGATACAAAAATGCCATAACTTTTGTTCAAAGTGAGTTTTCAGTCAAGTTTCATCCTGAAAGAATAGAAAGATGCATAAACTTGAAGTTACAGCTTGATTTCAGTGAGTTTTCATCAAAATACAGGAGTTCTGCATGAAGTGTTCATTTTGGCCTTCTCTCGCTGAGAAAACACTATTTGTGACCTGTGATACAAAAATGCCATAACTTTTGTTCAAAGTGAGTTTTCAGTCAAGTTTCATCCTGAAAGCATAGAAAGATGCATAAACTTGAAGTTACAGCTTGATTTCAGTGAGTTTTCATCAAAATACAGGAGTTCTGCATGAAGTGTTCATTTTGGCCTTCTCTCGCTGAGAAAACACTATTTGTGACCTGTGATACAAAAATGCCATAACTTTTGTTCAAAGTGAGTTTTAAGTCATGTTTCATCCTGAAAGCATAGAAAGATGCATAAACTTGAAGTTACAGCTTGATTTCAGTGAGTTTTCATCAAAATACAGGAGTTCTGCATGAAGTGTTCATTTTGGCCTTCTCTCGCTGAGAAAACGCTATTTGTGACCTGCGACACAAAAGAGCCATAACTTTTGTTCAAAGTGAATTTTCAGTCAAGTTTCAACCTGAAAGCATAGAAAGATGCATAAACTTGAAGTTACAGCTTGATTAGAGTGAGTTTTCATCAAAATACAGGAGTTCTGCATGATGTGTTCATTTTGGCCTTCTCTCGCTGAGAAAACGCTATTTGTGACCTGCGACACACAACAGCCATAACTTTTGTTCAAAGTGAGTTTTCAGTCAAGTTTCAACCTGAAAGCATAGAAAGATGCATGAACTTGAAGTTACAGCTTGATTTCAGTGAGTTTTCATCAAAATACAGGAGTTCTGCATGAAGTGTTCATTTTGGCCTTCTCTCGCTGAGAAAACACTATTTGTGACCTGTGATACAAAAATGCCATAACTTTTGTTCCAAGTGAGTTTTCAGTCAAGTTTCAACCTGAAAGCATAGAAAGATGCATAAACTTGAAGTTACAGCTTGATTTCAGTGAGTTTTCATGAAAATACAGGAGTTCTGCATGAAGTGTTCATTTTGGCCTTCTCTCGCTGAGAAAACACTATTTGTGACCTGTGATACAAAAATGCCATAACTTTTGTTCAAAGTGAGTTTTCAGTCAAGTTTTAACCTGAAAGCATAGAAAGATGCATAAACTTGAAGTTACAGCTTGATTTCAGTGAGTTTTCATCAAAATACAGGAGTTCTGCATGAAGTGTTCATTTTGGCCTTCTCTCGCTGAGAAAACACTATTTGTGACCTGCGACACAAAAAAGCCATAACTTTTCTTCAAAGTGAGTTTTCAGTCAAGTTTCATCCTGAAAGCATAGAAAGATGCATAAACTTGAAGTTACAGCTTGATTTCAGTGAGTTTTCATCAAAATACAGGAGTTCTGCATGAAGTGTTCATTTTGGCCTTCTCTCGCTGAGAAAACACTATTTGTGACCTGTGATACAAAAATGCCATAACTTTTGTTCAAAGTGAGTTTTAAGTCAAGTTTCATCCTGAAAGCATAGAAAGATGCATAAACTTGAAGTTACAGCTTGATTTCAGTGAGTTTTCATCAAAATACAGGAGTTCTGCATGAAGTGTTCATTTTGGCCTTCTCTCGCTGAGAAAACACTATTTGTGACCTGTGATACAAAAATGCCATAACTTTTGTTCAAAGTGAGTTTTCAGTCAAGTTTCATCCTGAAAGCATAGAAAGATGCATAAACTTGAAGTTACAGCTTGATTTCAGTGAGTTTTCATCAAAATACAGGAGTTCTGCATGAAGTGTTCATTTTGGCCTTCTCACGCTGAGAAAACACTATTTGTGACCTGTGATACAAAACAGCCATAACTTTTGTTCAAAGTGAGTTTTCAGTCAAGTTTCAACCTGAAAGCACAGAAAGATGCATGAACTTGAAGTTACAGCTTGATTTCAGTGAGTTTTCATCAAAATACAGGAGTTCTGCATGAAGTGCTCATTTTGGCCTTCTCTCGCTGAGAAAACGCTATTTGTGACCTGCTACACAAAACAGCCATAACTTTTGTTCAAAGTGAGTTTACAGTCAAGTTTCAACCTGAAAGCATAGAAAGATGCATAAACTTGAAGTTACAGCTTGATTTCAGTGAGTTTTCATCAAAATACAGGAGTTCTGCATGAAGTGTTCATTTTGGCCTTCTCTCGCTGAGAAAACACTATTTGTGACCTGCGACACAAAACAGCCATAACTTTTCTTCAAAGTGAGTTTTCAGTCAAGTTTCATCCTGAAAGCAAAGAAAGATGCATAAACTTGAAGTTAAAGCGTGATTTCAGTGAGTATTCATCAAAATACAGGAGTTCTACATGAAGTGTTCATTTTGGCCTTCTCTCGCTGAGAAAACGCTATTTGTGACCTGTGACACTAAACAGCCATAACTTTTGTTCAAAGTGAGTTTTCAGTCAAGTTTCAACCTGAAAGCATAGAAAGATGCATAAACTTGAAGTTACAGCTTGATTTCAGTGAGTTTTCATCAAAATACAGGAGTTCTGCATGAAGTGTTCATTTTGGCCTTCTCTCGCTGAGAAAACGCAATTTGTGACCTGCGACACAAAACAGCCATAACTTTTGTTCAAAGTGAGTTTTCAGTCAAGTTTCAACCTGAAAGCATAGAAAGATGCATAAACTTGAAGTTACAGCTTGATTTCAGTGAGTTTTCATCAAAATACAGGAGTTCTGCATGAAGTGTTCATTTTGGCCTTCTCTCGCTGAGAAAACACTATTTGTGACCTGTGACACAAAAATGCCATAACTTTTGTTCAAAGTGAGTTTTCAGTCAAGTTTCAACCTGAAAGCATAGAAAGATGCATAAACTTGAAGTTACAGCTTGATTTCAGTGAGTTTTCATCAAAATACAGGAGTTCTGCATGAAGTGTTCATTTTGGCCTTCTCTCGCTGAGAAAACACTATTTGTGACCTGTGATACAAAAATGCCATAACTTTTGTTCAAAGTGAGTTTTCAGTCAAGTTTCATCCTGAAAGCAGAGAAAGATGCATAAACTTGAAGTTACATCTTGATTTTAGTGAGTTTTCATCAAAATACAGGAGTTCTGCATGAAGTGTTCATTTTGGCCTTCTCTCGCTGAGAAAACGCTATTTGTGACCTGCGACACAAAACAGCCATAACTTTTGTTCAAAGTGAGTTTTCAGTCAAGTTTCAACCTGAAAGCATAGAAAGATGCATGAACTTGAAGTTACAGCTTGATTTCAGTGAGTTTTCATCAAAATACAGGAGTTCTGCATGAAGTGCTCATTTTGGCCTTCTCTCGCTGAGAAAACGCTATTTGTGACCTGCTACACAAAACAGCCATAACTTTTGTTCAAAGTGAGTTTTCAGTCAAGTTTCAACCTGAAAGCATAGAAAGATGCATAAACTTGAAGTTACAGCTTGATTTCAGTGAGTTTTCATCAAAATACAGGAGTTCTGCATGAAGTGTTCATTTTGGCCTTCTCTCGCTGAGAAAACACTATTTGTGACCTGCGACACAAAACAGCCATAACTTTTCTTCAAAGTGAGATTTCAGTCAAGTTTCATCCTGAAAGCAAAGAAAGATGCATAAACTTGAAGTTAAAGCGTGATTTCAGTGAGTATTCATCAAAATACAGGAGTTCTACATGAAGTGTTCATTTTGGCCTTCTCTCGCTGAGAAAACGCTATTTGTGACCTGTGACACTAAACAGCCATAACTTTTGTTCAAAGTGAGTTTTCAGTCAAGTTTCAACCTGAAAGCATAGAAAGATGCATAAACTTGAAGTTACAGCTTGATTTCAGTGAGTTTTCATCAAAATACAGGAGTTCTGCATGAAGTGTTCATTTTGGCCTTCTCTCGCTGAGAAAACACTATTTGTGACCTGTGATACAAAAATGCCATAACTTTTGTTCAAAGTGAGTTTTCAGTCAAGTTTAAACCTGAAAGCATAGAAAGATGCAAAAACTTGAAGTTACAGCTTGATTTCAGTGAGTTTTCATCAAAATAAAGGAGTTCTGCAAGAAGTTTTCATTTTGGCCTTCTCTCGCTGAGAAAACACTATTTGTGACCTGTGATACAAAAATGCCATAACTTTTGTTCAAAGTGAGTTTTCAGTCAAGTTTCAACCTGAAAGCATAGAAAGATGCAAAAACTTGAAGTTACAGCTTGATTTCAGTGAGTTTTCATCAAAATAAAGGAGTTCTGCAAGAAGTGTTCATTTTGGCCTTCTCTCGCTGAGAAAACACTATTTGTGACCTGTGATACAAAAATGCCATAACTTTTGTTCAAAGTGAGTTTTAAGTCAAGTTTCATCCTGAAAGCATAGAAAGATGCATAAACTTGAAGTTACAGCTTGATTTCAGTGAGTTTTCATCAAAATACAGGAGTTCTGCATGAAGTGTTCATTTTGGCCTTCTCTCGCTGAGAAAACACTATTTGTGACCTGTGATACAAAAATGCCATAACTTTTGTTCAAAGTGAGTTTTCAGTCAAGTTTCATCCTGAAAGCATAGAAAGATGCATAAACTTGAAGTTACAGCTTGATTTCAGTGAGTTTTCATCAAAATACAGGAGTTCTGCATGAAGTGTTCATTTTGGCCTTCTCACGCTGAGAAAACACTATTTGTGACCTGTGATACAAAACAGCCATAACTTTTGTTCAAAGTGAGTTTTCAGTCAAGTTTCAACCTGAAAGCATAGAAAGATGCATGAACTTGAAGTTACAGCTTGATTTCAGTGAGTTTTCATCAAAATACAGGAGTTCTGCATGAAGTGCTCATTTTGGCCTTCTCTCGCTGAGAAAACGCTATTTGTGACCTGCTACACAAAACAGCCATAACTTTTGTTCAAAGTGAGTTTACAGTCAAGTTTCAACCTGAAAGCATAGAAAGATGCATAAACTTGAAGTTACAGCTTGATTTCAGTGAGTTTTCATCAAAATACAGGAGTTCTGCATGAAGTGTTCATTTTGGCCTTCTCTCGCTGAGAAAACACTATTTGTGACCTGCGACACAAAACAGCCATAACTTTTCTTCAAAGTGAGTTTTCAGTCAAGTTTCATCCTGAAAGCAAAGAAAGATGCATAAACTTGAAGTTAAAGCGTGATTTCAGTGAGTATTCATCAAAATACAGGAGTTCTACATGAAGTGTTCATTTTGGCCTTCTCTCGCTGAGAAAACGCTATTTGTGACCTGTGACACTAAACAGCCATAACTTTTGTTCAAAGTGAGTTTTCAGTCAAGTTTCAACCTGAAAGCATAGAAAGATGCATAAACTTGAAGTTACAGCTTGATTTCAGTGAGTTTTCATCAAAATACAGGAGTTCTGCATGAAGTGTTCATTTTGGCCTTCTCTCGCTGAGAAAACGCAATTTGTGACCTGCGACACAAAACAGCCATAACTTTTGTTCAAAGTGAGTTTTCAGTCAAGTTTCAACCTGAAAGCATAGAAAGATGCATAAACTTGAAGTTACAGCTTGATTTCAGTGAGTTTTCATCAAAATACAGGAGTTCTGCATGAAGTGTTCATTTTGGCCTTCTCTCGCTGAGAAAACACTATTTGTGACCTGTGACACAAAAATGCCATAACTTTTGTTCAAAGTGAGTTTTCAGTCAAGTTTCAACCTGAAAGCATAGAAAGATGCATAAACTTGAAGTTACAGCTTGATTTCAGTGAGTTTTCATCAAAATACAGGAGTTCTGCATGAAGTGTTCATTTTGGCCTTCTCTCGCTGAGAAAACACTATTTGTGACCTGTGATACAAAAATGCCATAACTTTTGTTCAAAGTGAGTTTTCAGTCAAGTTTCATCCTGAAAGCAGAGAAAGATGCATAAACTTGAAGTTACATCTTGATTTTAGTGAGTTTTCATCAAAATACAGGAGTTCTGCATGAAGTGTTCATTTTGGCCTTCTCTCGCTGAGAAAACGCTATTTGTGACCTGCGACACAAAACAGCCATAACTTTTGTTCAAAGTGAGTTTTCAGTCAAGTTTCAACCTGAAAGCATAGAAAGATGCATGAACTTGAAGTTACAGCTTGATTTCAGTGAGTTTTCATCAAAATACAGGAGTTCTGCATGAAGTGCTCATTTTGGCCTTCTCTCGCTGAGAAAACGCTATTTGTGACCTGCTACACAAAACAGCCATAACTTTTGTTCAAAGTGAGTTTTCAGTCAAGTTTCAACCTGAAAGCATAGAAAGATGCATAAACTTGAAGTTACAGCTTGATTTCAGTGAGTTTTCATCAAAATACAGGAGTTCTGCATGAAGTGTTCATTTTGGCCTTCTCTCGCTGAGAAAACACTATTTGTGACCTGCGACACAAAACAGCCATAACTTTTCTTCAAAGTGAGATTTCAGTCAAGTTTCATCCTGAAAGCAAAGAAAGATGCATAAACTTGAAGTTAAAGCGTGATTTCAGTGAGTATTCATCAAAATACAGGAGTTCTACATGAAGTGTTCATTTTGGCCTTCTCTCGCTGAGAAAACGCTATTTGTGACCTGTGACACTAAACAGCCATAACTTTTGTTCAAAGTGAGTTTTCAGTCAAGTTTCAACCTGAAAGCATAGAAAGATGCATAAACTTGAAGTTACAGCTTGATTTCAGTGAGTTTTCATCAAAATACAGGAGTTCTGCATGAAGTGTTCATTTTGGCCTTCTCTCGCTGAGAAAACACTATTTGTGACCTGTGATACAAAAATGCCATAACTTTTGTTCAAAGTGAGTTTTCAGTCAAGTTTAAACCTGAAAGCATAGAAAGATGCAAAAACTTGAAGTTACAGCTTGATTTCAGTGAGTTTTCATCAAAATAAAGGAGTTCTGCAAGAAGTTTTCATTTTGGCCTTCTCTCGCTGAGAAAACACTATTTGTGACCTGTGATACAAAAATGCCATAACTTTTGTTCAAAGTGAGTTTTCAGTCAAGTTTCAACCTGAAAGCATAGAAAGATGCAAAAACTTGAAGTTACAGCTTGATTTCAGTGAGTTTTCATCAAAATAAAGGAGTTCTGCAAGAAGTGTTCATTTTGGCCTTCTCTCGCTGAGAAAACACTATTTGTGACCTGTGATACAAAAATGCCATAACTTTTGTTCAAAGTGAGTTTTAAGTCAAGTTTCATCCTGAAAGCATAGAAAGATGCATAAACTTGAATTTACAGCTTGATTTCAGTGAGTTTTCATCAAAATACAGGAGTTCTGCATGAAGTGTTCATTTTGGCCTTCTCTCGCTGAGAAAATGCTATTTGTGACCTGCGACACAAAAATGCCATAACTTTTGTTCAAAGTGGGTTTTCAGTCAAGTTTCAACCTGAAAGCATAGAAAGATGCATAAACTTGAAGTTACAGCTTGATTTCAGTGAGTTTTCATCAAAATACAGGAGTTCTGCATGAAGTGTTCATTTTGGCCTTCTCTCGCTGAGAAAACGCAATTTGTGACCTGCGACACAAAACAGCCATAACTTTTGTTCAAAGTGAGTTTTCAGTCAAGTTTCAACCTGAAAGCATAGAAAGATGCATAAACTTGAAGTTACAGCTTGATTTCAGTGAGTTTTCATCAAAATACAGGAGTTCTGCATGAAGTGTTCATTTTGGCCTTCTCTCGCTGAGAAAACACTATTTGTGACCTGTGATACAAAAATGCCATAACTTTTGTTCAAAGTGAGTTTTCAGTCAAGTTTCAACCTGAAAGCATAGAAAGATGCAAAAACTTGAAGTTACAGCTTGATTTCAGTGAGTTTTCTTCAAAATACAGGAGTTCTGCATGAAGTGTTCATTTTGGCCTTCTCTCGCTGAGAAAACGCTATTTGTGACCTGCGACACAAAAATGCCATAACTTTTGTTCAAAGTAAGTTTTCAGTCAAGTTTCAACCTGAAAGCATAGAAAGATGCATAAACTTGAAGTTACAGCTTGATTTCAGTGAGTTTTCATCAAAATACAGGAGTTCTGCATGAAGTGTTCATTTTGGCCTTCTCTCGCTGAGAAAACGCAATTTGTGACCTGCGACACAAAACAGCCATAACTTTTGTTCAAAGTGAGTTTTCAGTCAAGTTTCAACCTGAAAGCATAGAAAGATGCAAAAACTTGAAGTTACAGCTTGATTTCAGTGAGTTTTCATCAAAATACAGGAGTTCTGCATGAAGTGTTCATTTTGGCCTTCTCTCGCTGAGAAAACACTATTTGTGACCTGTGATACAAAAATGCCATAACTTTTGTTCAAAGTGAGTTTTCAGTCAAGTTTAAACCTGAAAGCATAGAAAGATGCAAAAACTTGAAGTTACAGCTTGATTTCAGTGAGTTTTCATCAAAATAAAGGAGTTCTGCAAGAAGTTTTCATTTTGGCCTTCTCTCGCTGAGAAAACACTATTTGTGACCTGTGATACAAAAATGCCATAACTTTTGTTCAAAGTGAGTTTTCAGTCAAGTTTCAACCTGAAAGCATAGAAAGATGCAAAAACTTGAAGTTACAGCTTGATTTCAGTGAGTTTTCATCAAAATAAAGGAGTTCTGCAAGAAGTGTTCATTTTGGCCTTCTCTCGCTGAGAAAACACTATTTGTGACCTGTGATACAAAAATGCCATAACTTTTGTTCAAAGTGAGTTTTAAGTCAAGTTTCATCCTGAAAGCATAGAAAGATGCATAAACTTGAATTTACAGCTTGATTTCAGTGAGTTTTCATCAAAATACAGGAGTTCTGCATGAAGTGTTCATTTTGGCCTTCTCTCGCTGAGAAAATGCTATTTGTGACCTGCGACACAAAAATGCCATAACTTTTGTTCAAAGTGGGTTTTCAGTCAAGTTTCATCCTGAAAGCATAGAAAGATGCATAAACTTGAAGTTACAGCTTGATTTCAGTGAGTTTTCATCAAAATACAGGAGTTCTGCATGAAGTGCTCATTTTGGCCTTCTCTCGCTGAGAAAACGCTATTTGTGACCTGCGACACAAAAATGCCATAACTTTTGTTCAAAGTGAGTTTTCAGTCAAGTTTCAACCTGAAAGCATAGAAAGATGCATAAACTTGAAGTTACAGCTTGATTTCAGTGAGTTTTCATAAAAATACAGGAGTTCTGCATGAAGTGTTCATTTTGGCCTTCTCTCGCTGAGAAAACGCAATTTGTGACCTGCGACACAAAACAGCCATAACTTTTGTTCAAAGTGAGTTTTCAGTCAAGTTTCAACCTGAAAGCATAGAAAGATGCATAAACTTGAAGTTACAGCTTGATTTCAGTGAGTTTTCATCAAAATACAGGAGTTCTGCATGAAGTGTTCATTTTGGCCTTCTCTCGCTGAGAAAACACTATTTGTGACCTGTGATACAAAAATGCCATAACTTTTGTTCAAAGTGAGTTTTCAGTCAAGTTTCAACCTGAAAGCATAGAAAGATGCAAAAACTTGAAGTTACAGCTTGATTTCAGTGAGTTTTCTTCAAAATACAGGAGTTCTGCATGAAGTGTTCATTTTGGCCTTCTCTCGCTGAGAAAACGCTATTTGTGACCTGCGACACAAAAATGCCATAACTTTTGTTCAAAGTGAGTTTTCAGTCAAGTTTCAACCTGAAAGCATAGAAAGATGCATAAACTTGAAGTTACAGCTTGATTTCAGTGAGTTTTCATCAAAATACAGGAGTTCTGCATGAAGTGTTCATTTTGGCCTTCTCTCGCTGAGAAAACGCAATTTGTGACCTGCGACACAAAACAGCCATAACTTTTGTTCAAAGTGAGTTTTCAGTCAAGTTTCAACCTGAAAGCATAGAAAGATGCATAAACTTGAAGTTACAGCTTGATTTCAGTGAGTTTTCATCAAAATACAGGAGTTCTGCATGAAGTGTTCATTTTGGCCTTCTCTCGCTGAGAAAACACTATTTGTGACCTGTGATACAAAAATGCCATAACTTTTGTTCAAAGTGAGTTTTCAGTCAAGTTTAAACCTGAAAGCATAGAAAGATGCAAAAACTTGAAGTTACAGCTTGATTTCAGTGAGTTTTCATCAAAATAAAGGAGTTCTGCAATAAGTTTTCATTTTGGCCTTCTCTCGCTGAGAAAACACTATTTGTGACCTGTGATACAAAAATGCCATAACTTTTGTTCAAAGTGAGTTTTCAGTCAAGTTTCAACCTGAAAGCATAGAAAGATGCAAAAACTTGAAGTTACAGCTTGATTTCAGTGAGTTTTCATCAAAATAAAGGAGTTCTGCAAGAAGTGTTCATTTTGGCCTTCTCTCGCTGAGAAAACACTATTTGTGACCTGTGATACAAAAATGCCATAACTTTTGTTCAAAGTGAGTTTTAAGTCAAGTTTCATCCTGAAAGCATAGAAAGATGCATAAACTTGAATTTACAGCTTGATTTCAGTGAGTTTTCATCAAAATACAGGAGTTCTGCATGAAGTGTTCATTTTGGCCTTCTCTCGCTGAGAAAATGCTATTTGTGACCTGCGACACAAAAATGCCATAACTTTTGTTCAAAGTGGGTTTTCAGTCAAGTTTCATCCTGAAAGCATAGAAAGATGCATAAACTTGAAGTTACAGCTTGATTTCAGTGAGTTTTCATCAAAATACAGGAGTTCTGCATGAAGTGCTCATTTTGGCCTTCTCTCGCTGAGAAAACGCTATTTGTGACCTGCGACACAAAAATGCCATAACTTTTGTTCAAAGTGAGTTTTCAGTCAAGTTTCAACCTGAAAGCATAGAAAGATGCATAAACTTGAAGTTACAGCTTGATTTCAGTGAGTTTTCATCAAAATACAGGAGTTCTGCATGAAGTGTTCATTTTGGCCTTCTCTCGCTGAGAAAACGCAATTTGTGACCTGCGACACAAAACAGCCATAACTTTTGTTCAAAGTGAGTTTTCAGTCAAGTTTCAACCTGAAAGCATAGAAAGATGCATAAACTTGAAGTTACAGCTTGATTTCAGTGAGTTTTCATCAAAATACAGGAGTTCTGCATGAAGTGTTCATTTTGGCCTTTTCTCGCTGAGAAAACACTATTTGTGACCTGCGACACAAAACAGCCATAACTTTTCTTCAAAGTGAGTTTTCAGTCAAGTTTCATCCTGAAAGCAAAGAAAGATGCATAAACTTGAAGTTACAGCTTGATTTCAGTGAGTTTTCATCAAAATACAGGAGTTCTACATGAAGTGTTCATTTTGGCCTTCTGTCGCTGAGAAAACGCTATTTGTGATCTGTGACACTAAACAGCCATAACTTTTGTTCAAAGTGAGTTTTCAGTCAAGTTTCAACCTGAAAGCATAGAAAGATGCATAAACTTGAAGTTACAGCTTGATTTCAGTGAGTTTTCATCAAAATACAGGAGTTCTGCATGAAGTGTTCATTTTAGCCTTCTCTCGCTGAGAAAACACTATTTGTGACCTGTGATACAAAAATGCCATAACTTTTGTTCAAAGTGAGTTTTCAGTCAAGTTTCAACCTGAAAGCATAGAAAGATGCATAAACTTGAAGTTACAGCTTGATTTCAGTGAGTTTTCATCAAAATACAGGAGTTCTGCATGAAGTGTTCATTTTGGCCTTCTCTCGCTGAGAAAACACTATTTGTGACCTGTGATACAAAAATGCCATAACTTTTGTTCAAAGTGAGTTTTCAGTCAAGTTTCAACCTGAAAGCATAGAAAGATGCATAAACTTGAAGTTACAGCTTGATATCAGTGAGTTTTCATCAAAATACAGGAGTTCTGCATGAAGTTTTCATTTTGGCCTTCTCTCGCTGAGAAAACACTATTTGTGACCTGTGATCCAAAAATGCCATAACTTTTGTTCAAAGTGAGTTTTCAGTCAAGTTTCATCCTGAAAGCATAGAAAGATGCATAAACTTGAAGTTACAGCTTGATTTCAGTGAGTTTTCATCAAAATACAGGAGTTCTGCATGAAGTGTTCATTTTGGCCTTCTCTCGCTGAGGAAACGCTATTTGTGACCTGCGACACAAAAATGCCATAACTTTTGTTCAAAGTGAGTTTTAAGTCAAGCTTCAACCTGAAAGCATAGAAAGATGCATAAACTTTAAGTTACAGCTTGATTTCAGTGAGTTTTCATCAAAATACAGGAGTTCTGCATGAAGTGTTCATTTTGGCCTTCTCTCGCTGAGAAAACACTATTTGTGACCTGTGATACAAAAATGCCATAACTTTTGTTCAAAGTGAGTTTTCAGTCAAGTTTCAACCTGAAAGCATAGAAAGATGCATAAACTTGAAGTTACAGCTTGATTTCAGTGAGTTTTCATCAAAATACAGGAGTTCTGCATGAAGTGTTCATTTTGGCCTTCTCTCGCTGAGAAAACGCTATTTGTGACCTGCGACACAAAAATGCCATAACTTTTGTTCAAAGTGAGTTTTAAGTCAAGTTTCAACCTGAAAGCATAGAAAGATGCATAAACTTGAAGTTACAGCTTGATTTCAGTGAGTTTTCATCAAAATACAGGAGTTCTGCATGAAGTGTTCATTTTGGCCTTCTCTCGCTGAGAAAACGCAATTTGTGACCTGCGAAACAAAACAGCCATAACTTTTGTTCAAAGTGAGTTTTCAGTCAAGTTTCAACCTGAAAGCATAGAAAGATGCATAAACTTGAAGTTACAGCTTGATTTCAGTGAGTTTTCATCAAAATACAGGAGTTCTGCATGAAGTGTTCATTTTGGCCTTCTCTCGCTGAGAAAACACTATTTGTGACCTGTGATACAAAAATGCCATAACTTTTGTTCAAAGTGAGTTTTCAGTCAAGTTTCAACCTGAACGCATAGAAAGATGCAAAAACTTGAAGTTACAGCTTGATTTCAGTGAGTTTTCATCAAAATACAGGAGTTCTGCATGAAGTGTTCATTTTGGCCTTCTCTCGCTGAGAAAACACTATTTGTGACCTGTGATACAAAAATGCATAACTTTTGTTCAAAGTGAGTTTTCAGTCAAGTTTCAACCTGAAAGCATAGAAAGATGCATAAACTTGAAGTTACACCTTGATTTCAGTGAGTTTTCATCAAAATACAGGAGTTCTGCATGAAGTGTTCATTTTGGCCTTCTCTCGCTGAGAAAACACTATTTGTGACCTGTGATACAAAAATGCCATAACTTTTGTTCAAAGTGAGTTTTCAGTCAAGTTTCATCCTGAAAGAATAGAAAGATGCATAAACTTGAAGTTACAGCTTGATTTCAGTGAGTTTTCATCAAAATACAGGAGTTCTGCATGAAGTGCTCATTTTGGCCTTCTCTCGCTGAGAAAACGCTATTTGTGACCTGCGACACAAAACAGCCATAACTTTTGTTCAAAGTGAGTTTTCAGTCAAGTTTCATCCTGAAAGCATAGAAAGATGCATAAACTTGAAGTTACAGCTTGATTTCAGTGAGTTTTCATCAAAATACAGGAGTTCTGCATGAAGTGTTCATTTTGGCCTTCTCTCGCTGAGAAAACACTATTTGTGACCTGTGATACAAAAATGCCATAACTTTTGTTCAAAGTGAGTTTTCAGTCAAGTTTCAACCTGAACGCATAGAAAGATGCAAAAACTTGAAGTTACAGCTTGATTTCAGTGAGTTTTCATCAAAATACAGGAGTTCTGCATGAAGTGTTCATTTTGGCCTTCTCTCGCTGAGAAAACACTATTTGTGACCTGTGATACAAAAATGCCATAACTTTTGTTCAAAGTGAGTTTTCAGTCAAGTTTCATCCTGAAAGCATAGAAAGATGCATAAACTTGAAGTTACAGCTTGATTTCAGTGAGTTTTCATCAAAATACAGGAGTTCTGCATGAAGTGTTCATTTTGGCCTTCTCTCGCTGAGAAAACACTATTTGTGACCTGTGATACAAAAATGCCATAACTTTTGTTCAAAGTGAGTTTTAAGTC